>NC_091953.1:34354719-34549719 GCF_031021105.1 Erythrolamprus reginae | reverse complement strand
ACCTTGTACCAATATTAGTACAGAGCTTAAATAAATGCTGGCTGACTTTCATTGGTATTATATATGATAGACAAGGATGATGTTATCTCAGTCCGAGATACTGTTGATAATTAAAATAGCACTGCCTGCCAAGTAAAGTTGTGTCTTCCCCCTCTTTCTATATTTGTAAGTCCTTATTAAGGGCTCCAACTGAAAGGGAAATGTGAAAACACTTTCCTGTGAAACCTAGAACTGCTTTGGGTTGGGAATAATTATATTTCTGATTTTTGTTGGATAAAATCCTTCTACAATCTTTATCACTCCAGCTGAAGACCTCATTAACTATGCTCCAGCATAGTTTTGATCACCTAAACACAACCAAAGATGGGGAGCCTGAAAGTTGACGTCACCAAAACCAGCGACTAAGAAGAATGAAAATATATTGCTGTGATGGTAAAGCTGCCTCTTTATTGCAGTCTCTTCATCACAAGACTTTCACATGTAATAAATGTTGTTCTGGAGTAAGCTTCTTTTAAAAAGAATTTTCTTGTGAATTTGTGAATCTTCCTGACCCACTTGATGTCTTATATGTGTGTTTCTGTGTGTGTATGTATGTATGTATGTATGTATGTATGTATGTATGTATGTATGTATGTATATATATATATATATATATATATATATATATATATATATATATTTGTTTTCGTAAATTTTCACGGGTATATGTATGTAGATTGTTCTGAGTTCGGGTTTTGCCCTGTGTAATGTTTTGCATGTCTATGCGACGTTTCGGCGAAATCACATTGGAATCACATCAGATTGGAACTCCAGCCTGATGATGGTGAATGTGATTTCGCCGAAACGTCGCATAGACATGCAAAACATTACACAGGGCAAAACCCGAACTCAGAACAATCTACATATATATATATATATATATATATATATATATATATATATATATATATATATATATATATATATATATATTTTTGTGTATGTGTGCGTGCGTGTGAAAACACTTTCTTGAACTGTGAATACTGCTGGTAATGAATGCTTGAGAACACTATGAGAGCTGATAATTATATACATTGCAGATAAACACTTCAGCAAACCACTGCACTGTACTGTATAAAGCAATAAAGACTGGATTTAGATGGAAACCATCTTAAGTGTTATGAAAAATGCAATATAAAATGTTTGGTTCATCACATGCAAAGTTTTTCAGATCTTCCTTTTATCTATGTAAAAAAAATCTTCAAAGCTAAGTGGTTGCAACATTTGGCTTATTTGTTCCAGATATCTATGAATAAATCTAAATTTTACCTAACATGTATTTTTTTTCTGATTTTTTTTGGGGGGGGGCAGTTTGTTTTATGGGTTATAAAATTTCTTCCTCTTAGTCGCTATCATTTCAATTCTCAGAATTTCTCAGGGAATTTTCATTCAAGCATATTTAAAAATGACCAACTCGACATATATTTAAAAAGTAACTAATGTATGATTTGATGTATATACAGTATTACAACCTTAGAGAGCTCTTTGTAAAAATATACTTATCATTTTATAGTTGTATAGTTTTCAAGGCCTGGTGAATCAAGTCCCTTGTAACAATTAAAGATGCAGAGTGTGATATGTAAGAGTTCTGATAAAACTATCCCATTAAAAAAATTCTAACTGTATTTCTGATAAAAAAGAGCAAAAACATTGAAAGTTATGCAAATAAAATTATGTGTAGTTTTGATTATGCTGTGTATCTTTCTGTTAAGAGGAAGTAATCCTATTTGTGACTTCTGTTTAGGAGTCTTTATTTTCATTTGTCTTTTGTCAAAAGCTTTTTTAGTTCTTATATATAAAACTAGTTTAAGTGATGAACCAGAAACACCTAAGGAATTTTGAAAAAATAATTATTAATCACAGTACAACTAGTACTAAAGTGGATGGCAATGTATTAATAATTGCAAACTGCTACACAGTTTCTTAGTTTATAATTTGATAAAATAACAAAAACAGTTGTATCTCATCTTTGCCAAGTGTCTTTACCATATTATGTTACTGAAATGTTACCCAAATATAGAAGAATGGCAATAGGCTCTTCTCACTTATGATGCTCTAAGGAAAACGAGTTATATTTTCAGGCCAAACAAAGGCTTTCCTTTTACAATACTGTTTGATTTTAGATGATGCAATTAGTTCGACATTGTATTTTTTTATAGTTGCCTTTTTAAAAAAATTGACTATTGTTTTCTAATTTCACATAATTTCAGCAAAGAATTTTTCTTAACTAGATTGACTTTTATAATAGACTTTTAAAAATTAATGATTTAACTTCAGGATAAGTAGACTCACCTCTAAGATGACTAAAGACAAGACAAAAAGCCTTTATATGACTCTCAAGACAACTGTGATTAACTCTTGGCATGAAAATGCAACTATAACGTTGGATTTCTTTAAAAAAGAAATTATTGAATATAAACGTATTGTGTGTCATTTCAGAATCTTGAATACAAATCAAATGGACATGAATATAAGTGATTCAAAACATATATTCACATTTTTTCCCAGATTAATTTATTTAAAAAGCTTAAGGAAATGATTGGTCCATTAGTGGAAGAAGATGTCAAGGAGGGTGATGGACAGTAGAGAGAAAGCAGAACTGCTGAACTCATTCTTTACATATATCTTTACACAAAAAGGGGGAAAAAACCAATCCAACCTCCCAAAAACAGTACCATAAAAAACCGATTAGGAATGCAAATCAAAATAGGGAAGAAATGGTAAGAAAATATCCATCCAGTCTAGATGAATTCAAAACACCAGGTCCAGATGTACAGCCTAGGGTTGTGAAGAAGCTGGCAGACATGATATTAGAATAACGGAACTGTATCTTTCAAAGATCCTGGCACACCAGGGAACTATCAGTTGCCTGGCAAAGAGCTGACATCGTTCCTATCTTCAAAAACGGGGGTGGTGGTGGTGGTGATGGATCCAGGGAAATATGGATGAATCAGACTGACATCAATTCCTGGGAAGATCCTGGAAAAAATAAGTAACAAATCTGTGAATATCAAGAGGTAAGCAAACTTATAACCCAAACCCAACCCAAAAACAGATCATGCCAGATAAATCTTATTTTGACAAAATTGGTGGATCAGCAAAATGTGTGGACATAACTTACTTGGACTTCAGTAAGGCATTTGATAAAATAGATCACAGCCTATTACTTGATAAGATAGAAAAATGTGGGTTAGATAGCATCATCACCAGGTGGATTCATAATTGGCTGACCAACTGTGCTCAATGTGTAGTCCTTAATGGAACTACATCTACATGAAGGGAAGTATGCAGTACCTCAAGGTTCTGTTTTAGGTCCAATAGTCATCAAAATTTTAGATGACACCAAGTTGGTGGGAAAAGCCAACAGTCCAGAAAATATGCTCAAGATCCAGAAGGAAGGATCTTGATAGATTTGAACACTGGACCCAATCCAATAAAATGGAATTCAGTGGTGTAAAAAGTAAGGCTTTGCACTTGGGCAAGGAATCTATTCTATTCCTTGCACAGGAATAGATCAGTGATGGTGAATCTATGGCGTATCTGCCACAGGTGGAACACATAGCCATATCTGAGGGCACGTGAGGTGTTGCCCTATGTAAGCTCCAGCGCATATGTTCACGCTGGCCAGCTAATTTTTGAACTTCTTTGTGGCTGGTTTCACTCTCTAAGCTTCAGGAAAGCCTCCTGAATCCTGGGGATGGCGAAAAATGGCCCAACCAGACATTCACCTATGTGCTCACCCCCAGCCTCCTTTTCGCTGTCAGAGGTCTTCAGGAACTTCTTTGGCGTTGGATAGTTGTAGCCAAGTCACCCACACCTCAACCCATTTCTTCTGCAGTACATTTCTTCTGCAGGATTTTTTGAAGGCCACTAGCCGATAACAGAGCTCTGGATCGATCGGGTTGTGCACATGCGTGGGGGGAGGGCATTGCATTATGGGTGTGGCCACCCACGTTCACGCTAACATTTGGGGGGGGGGTTCAGGGTTTTTTCCTTCTGTACATGCGCAGAAGCCAGGTTTCCAGCACTGCACATGCGTTGGCACCTTGTTTTCAGCTTTTATTTTTTTGCTAGTGTTCATGTGTGTGCACGCACCACCATGCAGCCCAACCACGCAGCATCGGAGGAAGCATACCGGCAGCAATGTAAGTTAGAACTCACCTGTGTCCATCAATGGAGATTTTTAAGATGAGATTGGGCAGCCCTTTGTCTGAAATGTATAAGGGTTGAACTAGAAGACCTCCAACATTCCTTCCAACTGTCATTCCATTCCATTCCATTCCATTCCAAAAGCAGTTAGAAAAAAATTTAAAATAGTTAAAAAACACCCATTTTTAAGCAGACATACCTACAGACATACCATACATAAATTATATAGGCCCGGGGGAGATCAATTCCCCCATGCCTGATGACAAAGGTGGGTTTTGAGGAGTTTACGAAACGCAAGGAGGGTAGGGGCAGTTCTAATCTCTGGGGGGAGCTGGTTCCAGAGAGTCGGGGCCGCCACAGAGAAGGTTCTTCCCCTGGGGCCTGCCAACTGACATTGTTTAGTTGACGGGACCCGGAGAAGGCCGACTCTGTGGGACCTAATCGGTCGCTGGGATTCGTGCAGCAGAAGGCGGTCATTACATTAATCATTACTTTGTATCATGGACGTAGGCAAAAAGTTTCTATATTCTACCCACTATTATTAAATAGCTGTCTTGTACTACCAACAGGTGAAAATGGATGAGGACCCCACCTCCTGAGTTGGACACAATTGGACAGCCAAAACTTTAACTTTACCTTATATGTTTACAACGGTTGTAGCATCCTGGTGTTATGTGATGGTCATTTGCAACCTTCCTAGATGTCTTCAAACAAGCAAAGTCAATAGGGGAAGCCATATTTGCTTATTACATGATTCACTTAACTGCAGAGACTCACTTTAATCACCGTGGCAAAAAATATCACAAAATTGGCTCACTTAACAATTGCCTTGCTTAGCCATCAAAATTCTGATCTCAACTGTGGCTTATGAAGGACTACCTGTACAGTATATACATAATGGTTGTAATTACATTTTTTTAAAATAAAAGGTAAATTAAGACCTTTTAATTCTTTTGAAAGGATTCATAAAATAGGAAATGAGATCTTACTCATCCACCTACATTATCCAAGGAATGGCTAAAAACCACCACTAGTTTATAATTTGAACTGTTTAAGAAGAAATTGATTTTTCTGTTTCAGTGCATCTTAGTGGCAGGAAATGGGCAAAGTGCAGACATACTATTAGCTTTGTGAATATTGAGAATAAATAAAATATACACCTACAAAATGGATATAAATAGGTTTCTTTTTTAGGGCATTGCGTTCTTCCTCTATAATTGTTCTTTTCTTTGCCTGCCACTAGCAAAATAGACCTGAAAAGGTTTTGCCTGCCGCAGATGCAATCGATTGGTCCAATATCCTTCTTGTAATTACGGCAGGGTATCATAAATTTGCTGAAGTAATTTAACCATCTATCGATGAACCTAATTCGTTTGATGGGGAGGAGAAATGCAAGACAGCCAAAATAAGCATACCTAATCGATTGGTGGGCGAAACTCAGGAGCAAAAACTTTTGGGGCATGAAAATAATAAGAACCGAATCGTATATCAATTCAGGGTATTTTAGCTCCTGACAACATAATTTAACTACCGGACATGAGTTGGATCTGCAAGACCAAAAAGTACTTGGGGATAGCACTGTAATCTAATGTGTTGTTTAAATGATCTCCGCTCTCCATGTTTATAGTCAATGGAATCTTCACCAAGTATATTGTGGACCAGTTCTATATGGAATACACTCACAGTCTGTAGAGATACTCAGCCATCCAGGTCATGGTTGCCCCAAAGGTGCTTTTTCAGGAGGCAATTGGACTTATCTTGGTTTTTTTTTCTTTGAAGGCATTTGGCTTCTCATCCAAGGTGGTTCTTCAGTTCTGACAGGCTAATCCTTCCATTCTCCACTATCCTGCCAGAGCTGAAGAAGCTTCAAGGTTCAGAAGAGAAACATCTTTAAAAAGACACAAAACAAGGAAGTCCAGTTGAACTCAATCCTCCTGAAGAACTCAATGTGAAACCCGAATTATTTTTGTTAGGAATTTATTTATTTATTTATTTATTTATTTATTTATTTATTTATTTATTTATTGATTGATTGATTGATTGATTGATTGATTATTCATTTATTTGATTTGGTTTGATTTGCATGCCGCCCCTCTCCGAAGTCTCGGAGCGGCTCACAACAATAATAAGTTAATAAGGAATAAGTTAACCATCGACAACAATGAGAAAAAATAAAGTATATTTAATGTTACATATTTTAACTGCGGCAAGAATAGCATATACCCAGAAATGGGGAAAAATAAAGATGCTCCTACAGAAGAAATCTTATTTAAAATTGTAATATGCGCAGAGATGGACAAACAGACGTTAAGAGTTAAAGGACAAATTTGATATGGATTATTTTGAGACCTGGAATAAATTATATAATTCGGTAGAGAGGAAAACCAAGACTAAAGGCTAGAAAGCATGATAGAGAAGTTCTAAAACAATCAAAATTTAAATAGATATTGGAAAATTAATAGGGGGGGGAGGGAATAACCAATGTATATTGGGGTGAGTACAAGTGCACTAGAGTGCCTTCCGTCCCCTGTCCTATTGCTCTCCTATATCTCCTATCCCTTTCTTCTATTCCTGTATCTCTTCTTCTATTCTTTCATTGATATGTTCTATTACTATACCTTCTTTTCTATTATTTCTTAGATATATTTTACTATGAGTATCTCCTCTATAACCTTCATCATGTATTTTACTATGTGTATATAGATATATACCCACTAAAACCCTCATTGTGTATTGGACAAAATAAAAAAATGAAAATAAAAAAATATAAATATAAATATATACGAAATGGACCGTCATGTACCTTTTCTTTTCTTTATCCATCTGCATTGTGTTATATTGTTATGTATATGTTATGTTTTTAAATTTTTTATTTTTTTAAAATATTTTAAATTGTCAGCACATTCAACTTTATACAGAACAGAGTATTCAATGAGAATATTTCATTCATTCGATCTAGGATGTGTTATTTGAGTGTTCCCTTTATTTGTTTGAGCAGTGTGTGTATATATATGTACACACACACACACACACATATGTACACACTGCTAAAAAATAATAACTCAAATAATACATCCTTGATCTGAATGAATGTTCTCATTGAATACTTTATATATCTATAAACGAACCACGCCTCGGCTGTCCTCCGGGCCAGTGGGCCGATCTCCGTGATGTCACAAAGGGGAAACTAAAAAAGGAGGAAAAGACCGGCGTTGGAAAGAAGCCGGAAGCTTCAGGTTGTTGCCATGAGGACACTTAGGGGAGAACTGCAAGAAGGGAGGGAGGGGCGCCTGGAAAGCGGCAGGGATTAAAATAAAGACAAGGCGGAGCGGGTCGAGAATCCCACCAATCGTCGCGGCCGAAGAAAAGGGGGCGCCGGGGAGCTTTCGCTTGCCTTTCGTTCCTCGCCTTCACCGGGTTGGAAATCAGAACGGCCGCGAGAATTATTACAATGAAGGTTACAACGGCGGTGCTTTGCTGAGTAAGATGGTTCAATAACAACGACCATAATCATTGCTGGGCTTTATATCTAAAGGATCCATTCCTTAATAGGAATCCTGTATTGCTCGATTCTCGGTCACAGGTAGTTGGAAGTAGAGTTACTAGTAAGTGGAATTCACTGTAGAGAAAGTTTTTCCCCCCCGCCTGCGGAGCGTTTCCAGACGACTTTTGTTTACGCGAATTTTTTTTCCCTTCAGAATTCAGCGGTCGGCGGCTGACTTTCACCCCGGAGTTCTTTTAAACCGTTGAACGGTCCTCGGTCAGATCGGAAAGCTGCTGCCTCAGCCACCCACCCGCCCGCCGTCACGTTCCTTTCCCCCCGATGCGGACCGTTGTTGTGGCTACCCTACGTGGCTGAAATCATGGTCAAACGGACCGGGAAAAGAGCGAGAGCCCAGGAGGTGGAAGAAACGCTCTGTTGCTGCGAGTATCTCGATCGGAGGGGCCAGAGGAGCCACCTAGCGGCGTGTCTCTGCGAGTGCGAGGACCTCGACGAGGGCTGTGAAAGGTGAGGAGAGTCTGTCAGTCTGTCTGTCTGTCTGTCTGTCTGTCTGTAGATTTCCTCAAGCTTCAGACTTCGTTAGGGAGGAGGCGGGGAGATTCGAGGCTGTGGGCTCCCCTTGATGGGGTACCTCTGGATTTTCACCTGGTTTATTTAGCACAGAGGCCTCCAACTTTGGAGCAACTTTTAAGACTTGAGGACTTCAACTCCCAGAATTCTTCAGGCAGTTGGCTGAGGAATTCTGGGAGTTGAAGTCCCCAAGTCTTTAAAAGTTGCCAAGGTTATTTATTTATTTATTTATTCTTAGAGTTGGGAGGGACCATGCGGGTCAAGTCCAACCCCCAGCCTAAGCAGGAACCCTATAGCATCCTAGCCAAATGGCAGTCCAATTTCCTCTTTAAAATGTCCAGAGTATTGGAGTTCACAACGTCCGCTGGTAGGTTGTTCCACTATTGCTTTGGGTAGGTTAAAATGTAAAAGCAGAAGATGAACTTCCCACCAGCTCTTGTGTTTTTGCTGACAGCATGGATTGGTGTTCCCTGAATCACTGCCTCCCCCCTCCCTCAAGTATGTTGGATTATAGTATTCATCATCGCTCAATTTAAAAGTGATGGGAATTGTGGTCCAGCTCAATTAGCAAACGGCAGGGTGGAAGTGTTGAAATGTGACATGTGTTCTCTGCTTCCCTTGTGTGGGATGTAAAGAACAGGGACTTGTCTGGAGCTGGTGATTGTCCAAAGGTGCTACTGCTTTCTCTTGTATGAACATGTCCTTAGAAAAGCATGCTTATCTCCTGTAAAAGTAGAATTTAAAGATTTTCTCCCTGTAAGTTCTGATGCGATGCAATTTAAAGTGACAGAAACTAGCAGAAATGTATTTTTTGTTCTGTTTGGTCTAATGAGAGCAGAATCTGTGCTTTTTCCTAACAGATGGATGACTTGCAAATCTTTACCTCCCGGAACGTTGGAGAGAATCACAGAAACCTTCTCCGATCGTTTCCGTTTTCCATGGATTCGAGGGGCTGTCAAGGTCGATATCAGCCTCCTTCCGCCAATCATCTTGCTTCCTTTTTTCCTTCACGTAGCAGCTTTGCACTTCCTTTTGGCCCTCATCATCCTGATATCGCTTCCTATACTGGTACTATGGTATTACTACCTCACACATAGGAACAAAGGTCAGACTCTCTTCTTCTTAAGCCTCGGATTATTCTCCCTCGGTTACATGTACTATGTATTTCTCCAGGAAGTGGTTCCCCGAGGCCATGTGGAATATAGCCAGGTGGTTCTTCTTACTTGCGGGTTAATCCTGATGCTTGTAGCTTTACATCGAGCCAAGAAAGATCCTGGCTACCTTTTCAGCCAAAGGAGCAGCGACAAAGCACTTTGCCAAGGCGGTTGCAGTAATAACATGTTCAATAAGAATGGCCTGGGAAACTCCAATGGGCTCAGCAGAGTACCTGCCTTGGGTGTTGCTGGACACACTAATCCTGAAAGCTACTCCAGAACTTTGGAAGCAGAGGCAGGTCAGGGTGCACAGAACTGGTGCATCAAATGTCAGTTGGTTAGACCAGCTCGAGCTGGACACTGCCGAATATGTGGCAGGTGTGTGAAGAGACTGGATCATCACTGCGTCTGGTACGTTGCTTAGTTGGCCTTGATATTTTTTTTCTTAGCACTTCAGTGGCCAAGCAAGCTGTAGTTCTCTCTGAAATATTTTCCTACCTTGGTTTTATCTGTACGTGCGTTCCATTGACTTGTTATCTCTGTTGAACAGATTGGGTTCCTAAGCCTTTATCTTTGGGCTTTCTTGTGTTTGCCATTAGTTGGGGATTTTCTGTACAAAGATACAAATACCAGTGTTCCCATTACTAACCAGAGCTGGCAGAAGTGAAATATAGTGGTACCTCTACTTACGTAACGTAATTGGTTCCGTGACCAGGTTCTTAAGTAGAAAAGTTTGTAAGAAGAAGCAATTTTTCCCATAGGAATCAATGTAAAAGCAAATAATGTGTGCGATTGGGGAAACCACAGGATCGGTGGAGGCCCTGTATCCTCCCAAGAGATTCCTAGAGAGGCCCCACAGAGGCTTCTCCCCGCCTTTTCTGGACCTGTTTCCTACCAGGAGCTTCCTAGAGAGGCCCCACAGAGGCTTCTCCCCACCTTTTCTGGCACTGTTTCCTACCAGGAGGTTCCTAGAGAGGCTCCACAGAGGCTTCTCCCTGCCTTTTCCGGTTACAGTTTTGGAGGCTTGGGTTTGTAAATAAAAAATGGTTCTTGAGAAGAGGCAAAAAAATCTTGGAACACCCGGTTCTTATCTAGAAAAGTCTGTAAGTAGAGGCGTTCTTAGGTAGAGGTACCACTGTACAGGGTTTTATATAGGTCAATCATACCATCAGGAAGTAAGAGTGGAAGGGACTTTGGATATCATCTATTATAGCCCCTGTTTAGTGCAGGATGAGCTCTACCACCGCAGAGCATTATCACTAATCTTCCAAATCACATGAAAAAATGCTATTCTTTTTTTGAGTTTCATGTATTCTGTAGGGTGGAAAATTAGAGTTATCTGCACACATCATCTTGGGCCTGTTTTCTGTGATTTAAATTGCCACCATGGATATAAAGCTTATCAAAGATTTGGAATGATTTCCTTATTTAAAAAAACACGACATGGAACTTGGCAGACATGAATAGAAAAGCAGGTTGGAGCATTTAAGATAAGAAGGCAGTGAATGGTGTGCAGCATCTGCTAGGTTGGATGATTCTTAACCAAGTTTGTTTTATAAAGATCAGTGCAAGGCATTTGTGAAATAGCAAACGCATAGTCTTTGAAGCATATGAATAGAATTTATGCACATTTGGGGCATACGATCTTTTGGGATATCAATAGATCATAAACAATTCTGGTTTGAGACTGTTCTTGTTTCAGTAATGATATATATATATACAGTGGTACCTCATCTTACGAACGCCTCTTCTAACGAACTTTTCAAGATACGAACCCGGTGTTTAAGATTTTTTTGCCTCTTCTTCCGAACTATTTTCACCTTACGAACCCAAGCAGCTGCTGCTGGGATGAAGGGGTTTCTTTCCCCCCCTTTTTTGAAGAAAGAAAAGGAAGGGGCAGCTTGGGGGAGGAAAATTTTTGCAGAGAACAACTTGCTTGCAAAGGAACTGAAAGGGTGTCTTTTTAAGAAAGAAAAGGGAAGAGGGAGGGGCAGCTTGGGGGAGGAAAACTTTTGCAGAGAACAACGTGCTTGCAAAGGAACTGAAAGGGTGTCTTTTTAAGAAAGAAAAGGGAGGAGGGAGGGGCAGCTTGGGGGAGGAAATTTTTTGCAGAGAACAAGGTGCTTGCAAAGGCACTGAAACGGTGTCTTTTGAAGAAAAGGGAGGGGCGCCCCCCTTGCCTTTCTTCCTTCCCACTCACCCTTTAGCCTAGCCTTGCTTCTTCCACCCGCCCCTTTAGCTGCTCCTCCCTGCCCTCTGTTCGCCTCCCTTCTAAAGTTTGGGATTTTCCTGAAGGATTTGCACGCATTATTTGCTTTTACATTGATTCCTATGGGAAACATTGTTTCATCTTACGAACTTTTCACCTTACGAACCTCCTCCTGGAACCAATTAAGTTCGTATGATGAGGTACCACTGTATATATTTGGAGCAGCTTTTCTTAAGCAATACAGAATGTGGTTCCTTAATTATATTTATACAAATATTTTTTGAACCCTTACCCCCAAATCTGCTTTCTTTTCTCATTTGACACGTGTACGTTTCTTTTGTCTAAATCACAAAGTAGTTGTGTTTACTTTGTAAGCTGTGAATAGACAGTTATTTCAAATTTTTTAAAAAACGAAGACAAGTATTTAATGGACGCTTTGAATTCTACCTTTTTCTAAATCATGTTACTATAATATCACATTTTCCCCTTGTTTCTTGGAGGATTAACAACTGTGTTGGAGAACAGAACCATCAAGCTTTTGTCCTTGCCCTCTTCCTTTTTCTGCTTACTTCAATATCTGGGATTTCTTTGACTTTGGACACCATTTGTAGGGGGGAAAACACCCTCAGTGCTCTGTTCTACTGCCCTGGTGTCTATGGAGAATACAGGTGAGAGAATCTTCACTAACTTGATAAGATCAAGTCAAGATAATTCCTGGAAGAAAATTATCTATAGTTTTTTAGTCTATGGAATAGTTTTATTTGCTCATTTACGTGAGAAACTTTGCATGTTCATAAGGAAAATGTAGTTGCTTTCCAATGTGATATATTGGGAATTTAATGTTATATGCTCTTCTGTGGAGGAAATTTGCATCATCTCAAATATCCTGGACTCTTTTTGTCTGCTAGTGAGAGTTTACAAACTTTGTTCTTTCTTGTCTTTTTTTAATTGATAAGATTATAACTCTCTAGCTTCACTTATATGATGTGTGCTTCCACATTGGCTTACTTTTTAAATAATCTGTATTGGGTTAAAATCTTGAGTTTAAGTAACTTATTTCTGGAGAAAAAAGTTAAATCATTTATTTGCAGTCATTTAATTATATCTTTCCCCACTTAAATAGTCATAGACATGTGTGCTAAAAAGAGTAAAATGATATTCACAGAAAGTAACCGGCAATAACATTCATAGGGCATCTAGCAGGGTAGCAGATGTACAGTGATCCCTCGATTTTCGCGACCTCGATTATCGCGAAACGCTATACCACGGTTTTTCAAAAAATATTACCGGTAATTAAAAAATACTCCACGGTTTTTTTGCTATACCACGGTTTTTCCCACCCGATGACGTCCTAAGTCATCACCAAGTCACTTTCTCTTTCTTTCCTGTCATTCCCTGCTTCAATCATTTTCTCATTTCTCTTTTTTTCTCCCCTTTTTTCTATCATTCTTCCACTCTTCTCTCTCTTTCTTCCTCTCTCTCACTGTCTTCCTTCCTTTCTCATCTTTCTTTCTCTCTCTATCTTCCTTCTTCCTCTCTCACACTCTCTTCCTCCCTCTCTCATCTCTTTCTTTCCTTCTCTCTCTTTCTCTATCTCTCCCCCTCTTGCTCTTGAGCGGCAAACGGCGGACGGGCAGGCGGGTGAACAGGCGAGCAGCAAACGGCGGGCGGGTGAACGGGCGAGCAAGCGGCCGGGTGAACGGGCGAGCGGCGAGTGAGCAGCCGGGCGGGGCGAGCGGCGAACGGCGGGCGGGCAGGTGCTGGGGGGGCGGGGGCAGCCGGCATTCAAAGCAATCTGTCGGCTTCCGCACTCTCGTCGCTCCCCGCCTCCACCATCTGCGCATGCGCGGCCATGGAAAAAAAGGCACGCATGCGCAGATGGTGTTTTTACTTCCGCACCACTATACTGCGGAAAATCGATTATCGCGAGAGGTCTTGGAACGTAACCCTCGCGATAATCGAGGGGTCACTGTATACCAAAGCAGGGGTCTCCAAGCTTGGCAATTTTAAGATTTGTGGACTTCAACTTTCGGAATTCCTCAGCTGAGAACTTCTGGGAGTTGAAGTCCACAAGTCTTTAAAGTTGCCAAGCTTGGAGACCCCTGTACCAAAGGACTAAAGTATCATTCTAGATCAGTTTTATACTTTAAAAAAAGGGAAATAAACACATTTCCTGGGGGGAGAAGTGATTTGGGGGCAGAGAGTCACCACAAATAATTCCATCTCATATGTTGTTTGATCAAGAATATCCATTCTATTCCCCTTTTTAATCTAACAAATTGGAATTTGATGCTTTAAAATTGCACACATAGTTAACTGAGCCGGGGTGGCGCAGCAGGTAGAGTGCTGTACTGCAGGCCACTGAAGCTGACTTGTAGATCTGAAGGTCAGCGGTTCAAATCTCATCACCGGCTCAAGGTTGACTCAGCCTTCCATCCTTCCGAGGTGGGTAAAATGAGGACCCGGATTGTGGGGGGCAATAGCCTAGCTCTATTAAAAAAGTGCTATTGCTAACATGTTGTAAGCCACCCTGAGTCTAAGGAGAAGGGTGGCATAAAAATCGAATGAATGAATGAATGAATGAATGAATAAAATAAAATAAACTTGCTACTGCAGTTTATCAGAAATAGGGGAATGCTCCAGACTAGCAGAGAAAAATTATTTTTGTTCATGAGCTTTTGTATTAATCATGTCTTTCTGTTCCTCATTTAGTTCAGCCCTGACATTCACCTGTGTATGGTATTGCACCATTGTAACTTCTGGTATGAGCTACATCTTTCTTCTTCAGCTCTTGAATATCAGCTATAACATGACTGAGAGGGAAGCTCGCATTGCATTACGGGAGAATACTGGAAGGAGGTTGTTGTGCGGTATGATAGTGGACACGGGCCAATATAATCAAGGTTTTCTGCACAACTGGATCCAGTTTTTCACCTTGCGCTCATCTGATCTGCAGCAGGCTGCTGAAGATGTTGTATGAAGGAGCTTTTTAAGTATTAACTTTATCATGTATCCAAAGGCATTCTGGGCAAATAGCTGTCATCTCTTGCAAATGAAGCCTGGAGTAGGAGATCCTTTTAAGCCATATAGCAAACTGCAATACCCCTTTCTCAAAAATATGCACCTACCAAATGTGTTGTAGGACGACCTTGGTATGATTGGGATTGCTTATATTCGGCACTTGATACCTATTAGTGTCAGATGAGGAAACAACAAGTGAAAAAAGAAGCAACCATCATAAGTGAAAGAAGCAGAGACTTCCCTGTTCCGGTTAATGTGACCTTGAGGTTTTAGCATTTCCTTGAAGGCAGCTCATGCTTTCTGTTCTCGGCATATATAGATATATGAATCGGGTGGTCAGAATATTATGCTGGGAAGTCATGGATTTGAGAGGCACCGTCATATGGTTACAACAGAATAGGTTCCCTTTAATACATTGTTTCTTTATATGTAGGGCATCTCCCCTACATCTCCCAGGAAAGATAAAAGAAATTTGACTCTTAAGAGGAGCATTTATTGTGAAGGCAAAGGTATTCCACCCCGAGTCTTCGGAGAGGGGCGGCATACAAATCTAATAAATTGAATTGAATTGAATTGAATTCAACTCCGAGCAGAAGAGTTTCACACCACAACTTTCCAATCTGCTATGTCAGTTATGAATTAGATACAGTATAACAGTTGGAAGGGATCTTGTAGGTCATCTAGTCCAACCCCCCATCCAAGTTGGAGACCTACACCATTTCTGAAAGAGGACTGTCCAGTCTTCTTGGAAGCTTCCAATGATGAAGCTTCCACAACTTCTGAAGGCAAGCTGTTCCATTGGTTAGTTGTTGGTTGGTGTGTGTGTATTTTATTTATTAGAGTTGGAAGGGACCTTGTAAGTCATCTAGTCCAACCTCCCACTCAAGCAGGAGTTGCTATACCATTTCAAACAAACGGCAGTCCAGTCTCCTTTTTGAAAGTCTCAAGTGTTGGAGCTCTCACAACCTCTGCAAGCAAGCTGTTCCACTGGTTGATCACTCTCACCATCAGAAAGTTCCTCCTTATCTCCAGGTTGAATCTCAATTTGGTCAGCTTCCATCCATTATCCTCCCCTCTGTGTGTGTGTGTGTGTGTGTGTGTGTGTGTGTGTGTGTGTAGGCAAGTTGGTTATAGCAGTGATCCTGATATGCTATTTTCTGATTCTGATTTTTCTATCTGGAATTCCTGTCTTCTTTGGATTCACACCCTAAATTTAACAGGCTACATACTTAATTTATCCATTTCTCTGGTGCAAAGATAGTTATTAACTGGATAGTAGAGAAGGTTCTCAGTGTCGTTTAATCATGATGTATTGCAGTGTTTCCCAACCTTGGCAACTTGAAGATATCTGGACTTCAACTCCCAGAATTCCCTAGCCAGCATTCGCTGGCTGGGGAATTCTGGGAGTTGAAGTCCAAATACCTTCAAGTTGCCAAGGTTGGGAAACACTGATGTATTGTAGCCAAAACACTTGAAGTTGTTTAAACTTTGTTGTTATAAACCCTGAATTTTGTTAATGAATATAAGGAATTAAAAAGGGAACTTTCCTCATTTTTATGCTTTTACCAAAAAACCAAAGAGTTCTCCAATGTTGTTCTCTTTAATATCTTCGCATTAGAAGAGCAGAGAGATATAAGTGCCTATAGGATGGGCTTTTTTTAAAGCTGTGATTTGCATAGCTGATCTAGGTTCCCTCCCCCCCCTTTACTGCTTACTTTGAGAATATGATTGTTTTTAATTAATATATTTATCCCTTGTCTTAAAATGGCTCATAATGTAAGGTCAGAATTGCAGGATTTTAAGTGGTTCATACATTTATATGAACTGTGCAGAATTGCTGAGAGTCAGATGGTGTATATGTTTTTCCCCTCTTCGTTTTATTTGTGTCTGATTCTCAAAGACTATCTAGACAAGTCTCTGCAATTTCTTTGGCAAAGGTTTTTTCAGGGCCCATTGCCTCGTTCTCAGGGTGAGATGGTGACTAGCCCAGGTTACCCAGCAGGCTTTGTGGCAAAGGCAAGAATAGATGTCACAGTCTCCTGTTTCTAGCCTGATATCTTAACACCAAACTCTAAACTCTCATAATTAAATAAACGAAATAGCTAGTAAAATCCCTTAAAACATCCAAATTCAAAAATCATGTGTGTGTATTTTATTTATTAGAGTTGGAAGGGACCTTGTAAGTCATCTAGTCCAACCTCCCACTCAAGCAGGAGTTGCTATACCATTTCAAACAAACGGCAGTCCAGTCTCCTTTTTGAAAGTCTCAAGTGTTGGAGCTCTCACAACCTCTGCAAGCAAGCTGTTCCACTGGTTGATCACTCTCACCATCAGAAAGTTCCTCCTTATCTCCAGGTTGAATCTCAATTTGGTCAGCTTCCATCCATTATCCTCCCCTCTGTGTGTGTGTGTGTGTGTGTGTGTGTGTGTAGGCAAGTTGGTTATAGCAGTGATCCTGATATGCTATTTTCTGATTCTGATTTTTCTATCTGGAATTCCTGTCTTCTTTGGATTCACACCCCAAATTTAACAGGCTACATACTTAATTTATCCATTTCTCTGGTGCAAAGATAGTTATTAACTGGATAGTAGAGAAGGTTCTCAGTGTCGTTTAATCATGATGTATTGCAGTGTTTCCCAACCTTGGCAACTTGAAGATATCTGGACTTCAACTCCCAGAATTCCCTAGCCAGCATTCGCTGGCTGAGGAATTCTGGGAGTTGAAGTCCAAATACCTTCAAGTTGCCAAGGTTGGGAAACACTGATGTATTGTAGCCAAAACACTTGAAGTTGTTTAAACTTTGTTGTTATAAACCCTGAATTTTGTTAATGAATATAAGGAATTAAAATGGGAACTTTCCTCATTTTTATGCTTTTACCAAAAAACCAAAGAGTTCTCCAATGTTGTTCTCTTTAATATCTTCGCATTAGAAGAGCAGAGAGATATGAGTGCCTATAGGATGGGCTTTTTTTAAAAGCTGTGATTTGCATAGCTGATCTAGGTTTTTCCCCCTTTACTGCTTACTTTGAGAATATGATTGCTTTTAATTAATATATTTATCCCTTGTCTTAAAATGGCTCATAATGTAAGGTCAGAATTGCAGGATTTTAAGTGGTTCATACATTTATATGAACTGTCCAGAATTGCTGAGAGTCAGATGGTGTGTATGTTTTTTCCCTCTTCATTTTATTTGTGTCTGATTCTCGAAGACTATCTAGAGAAGTCTCTGCAATTTCTTTGGCAAAGGTTTTTTCAGGGCCCATTGCCTCGTTCTCAGGGTGAGATGGTGACTAGCCCAGGTTACCCAGCAGGCTTTGTGGCAAAGGCAAGAATAGATGTCACAGTCTCCTGTTTCTAGCCTGATATCTTAACACCAAACTCTAAACTCTCATAATTAAATAAACGAAATAGCTAGTAAAATCCCTTAAAACATCCAAATTCAAAAATCATGTAAAATAAAACGAATATTGCAAATTGTGCATGATTAAAATCACAGCTGATTATGGATCATCAATGTAAGTGGGGTTTCTTTTTTGAGAGCCTTATAAAAAAAATCCATCAAACTGATTTTCAAACATTTTAAATAATACAAGCATGATTTGTAGAACTACATTTCAATCTCATTATGGAAAAAAGGCCCAATTATACTAAGAAAAACATGTTTGGAGAACTAGGGACTGTAGAAAATGTAGCTACAGTTCTTTTTTGTTATAAAGATGAACATATGCTAGATTTTTTTTTGCAGTTGTTGGCGTTTGGTAAAATTTGCTGTGATTCATATAGTATACATATGAATCACATATATATTATACATACACACGTGCGTGCACACACACAGAATATTCTAAAGAAGATCATATTAATACCATTATAGGATTATGTACATGCCAAGTCCAATAAAAACCTGGTAATCTTCTAAGTAGCTAGCCAGTAACAAGAAACAAAATCCTCAGATTTTTAAAACATACATAATTCCAGATTCTCTGTATAATATTGGTTTGAAATGGTATAATGTACACATTTAACTATAACAACAAAAAATATGTATTCGCATAGACAACTATACTTGGAAGAAATTATTACTGATACAGTATATGCTTAAGAGGATTCCCTCCCACTCCAAAGCACTAAAATGGGCAATGTTGCCTCCATACCTTATCCTCAAAGACCCCCAAAGCAGCTGTAAAATATTGCTGTCAGAATGCAACCTGGAAAGGTTAGACACTGACAATAACTATCTTGTCGTGTGTAGGAATGTTGCAATAAACAATGGATAGTGTTAAAAATCCAGAATCCACCTTTTTTTAAAGCTTTTCTTGGGAAAGTTGAAAGGATTGTCTCCTGAATGTCAGAAATATAAAGCACAATTTTTTGAAGAGTTGCCCTGTAAAGACAATTCCATGTAGCTACAATTAAGACTTCTAAATACTTGGTCTTGTTGCGTATTGCAATGAATTAGTATATTATCTAGATCGGGTAGGCAAAGTTGGCTCTTTTATGACTTGTGGACTTCAACTCCCAGAATTCCTGAGCCAATCATACTAGCTCAGGAATTCCGGGAGTTGAAGTCCACATGTCATAGAAGAGCCAACTTTGCCCACCCTTGATCTAGAGTGAACCCACAGTCAATTAGATATTGAGATAAACAGTACCTAAATTTGAAAAATAAATACAACTGGCCTTTGGAAGTTTACAATTCTGAAACACTTTATATAACAGCATTTTCTATTTAAAATCTCTTCTGTGTTACCCAGTGAATTCCAGTCCAGAGGTTATGGTGAACTTTGTGTTGCTTTCATTGATCAAGATAAAATATTAGTAATATGAAAGTCTTGCTGTGAGCTCTTTTAAGAAGCAGAAGCTGCATTTATGAAATTACTGTTCCATTGCCATATTTTTGACTTAAGTAATATATCTCAGTGGATCAACAGCTTTTCACACATATGGTATGCTATTTTAATGGTGCTTTTTTATTCTATAACAATATTTAAAATTGATAATGCTTTCTAAAACAATAACTGCCTAACAATCTAATGTCTTAAATGTTCTGATTTTAATCAAATCCTGAATGTATTTTGCCCTTGCAGGATTGTATCAAGGGTTTCCCCCATATATATATATAGGAATAACTTATTTTTCAAAATTTGTTTTTTCATCTCACTGCATATTAGAGAACTTTAAGAAAACAGGACATTTCTTGGTTTACAATTCTTAGATTTTCCCCAGTTGGAATATGTGATGTATACTGTAAAATTGCTTCTATCTGAACTATTTATTTAATTTTGAAATATTTTATCTATAAATTTGATTGCATAGTGTATTTATTTTTATAGCCATAATGTTTGCTATTAATACATTAAATATTTAAAATGTATTACTCGAGTGAATAAAGCTATAGCACAATTTCATCATTAAAAACAATGATTCAATAAACCACAATTACCTTTTTCATTTGTTGTTTTTAAAATATGAGGGCGAGGGGAAGATGGGTTAAGTTTTATATGTACAGTATACTGACAAATGTAATTTCTCATAGGTTGCAGGGAATTTTAACGAATGTTTTATACTCAGAATTTTTGAAGCAGGAAATAAAAAGTATAATTACTAACTTTGCAGTTAAAAGTTCCTTTTAAAAAAAAGGATACTGAATATTTCTATAAAGTACCCTGGAATAAATTTCACTATAAACTTTTTTGGAAAAAACCTGTATAAATTTATTCTGTGTGTGATTTGCAATAATATATGAATACATTTGAACTACAAATGGAAGAATATCATTTAAAGTTGTCTCTATTAAAATTAGTATTTTTTGAGACAAAGCAAACTTGCGGATGACCAGCAAATGTTAGAGGTCTTATTTATGGATTGTTTAAGACCCATCAAGCTAATGTGAACTCTTAGTGACCACATAAACCTATAATGATTGGTTTTCCACAAAGGAGTCTCATACTGATGTATAATTAATAACCAAGGGCAAACCGGGCTACATTTTTGCAAAAGAGACCAGTGACTTGCCCATGTTACTATAAATGTAGAACAAAGGAAACTAAATCTAGCTTCCAAAACTAAAGAAATTCCACGCTTGAAAGCAAAGTTGCTGGCCAGAATTCTTGTATTCTCACTTTAACATTTTTCTTAATAAAAATTACTAATCCAGCTTTAAAGATAACTTATTCTCTTGCTGGTTTTCTATTATAATAATTTTGTAGTTATAATTATCAGTAGGGTGATTTGACCTTCATATTTCTAATACAGTTTTCTAATCAACTGTAGAATGAAAATTTCATCTGGAAGTTGAAGTGTTAACAGTTTAGAAACTCAGAATATGTGAAGCAGCAGCATAATTTTGTAGCCAACAGGGTAGACTGACCACTGTCAAATTCCAGAGTTTCAGATGGCTGACCGAGGATGCATATGAATGTGATAAACACAAATCTTCCTTTAAAAGTGACTAACTTACAAATGTGTAAATATAGCACACATGTCTTTACCATGTGCCTCAAATCTGGAATTGACTACTGCACATTTCAAAATAGATATAATCACCTTTTAGGCAGTTGTTTTTGTGTCATGAATGCTGAAAAAATAGTTATTACTGTATTTCTCTTTACAGTAAGTGAAAGGCATTTGTATGGATTATCTTAGTTGTCTAGAGCAGTGATTTTCAACCTTTTTGAGCCGTGGCACATTTTTTACATTTACGAAACCCTGGGGCACATTGAACGTGGGGGTGGGGGGTGGCTAAAAAAAGTTTGGACAAAAAATTCTCTCTCTCTCTCCCCTTCGCTCTATTTCTTTCTACCTCCCTCTTTCTCTCCCTTCCTTTCTTTCTCTCTCTCTCCATCCCTCTTTCTTTCTCTTCCTTGCTTCCTCTTTTTTGCTCTCTTTCTCTCTCCCTCCCTACCTCCCTCTATGTCTTTCTCTCTCTCTCTCCTTCCCTCCCTCTCTTTCTCTCTCTCTTTCTTTCTCTCTCTCTTGTTCTCTTTCTCTTTCGCTCGCTTTCTCTCTCTTGCTTTCTTTCTCTCTTGCTTTCTTTCTCTCTGAGCTTAGCGGCACACCTGACCATGTCTCGCGGCACACTAGTGTGCCACGGCACACTGGTTGAAAAACACTGGTCTAGAGAGCACAGAAGTGTATTCCAATTGTTGAAACTGATTATGTCACAGCAATTAGGGAACAGACCAAGGGTAACTGGTATGAACTGGTTGTTTTGCATTTACAGTATATTACAGTTGTTTGAGATAGCGTATGCAAATAGTAAGGACCATGATTATCTTCATACTGTGAGCTCTTAAAAGCTGAACAGCAATAGACAAGTTCTGTTTTTAAGGTAAATTCTGATTGAAAAACAAGACATTCAGTAGGGTTTCCTTGGCAAACCAAAGATGCTGCCACATTGTTGATAGAAGGAAAAAGATACACAGGAATGAGTTTATTGAAATGGTGCTACAGAGACAGTCTCAAGAGGGAATTTGCCACATGATCTCCCCACCCCCCCTTCCAAGTTTTATTTGTCCTCTGAAATCTGGAAATCTGGCAAAATTTCAGATACTCTCTTTCTTAGCTTTTCTAGTCTTTCTTCTTTTTTTCTTTCCTCTTTCATCTGAACTGGGTACTCTTGCCAGGCTCTGAATGCAAGTAGTGTAATTCTCCTGTATCATACAATGTTTAAAAGAAGGGAAATAGTAGAATTATAAGCAGGCATGCATATGTTTATTAAAACCTTTAAAAATTATTCTCATACTTTCCCCATACTTAATAGGCAGAGATGATTATGAAACAATGTATTATTTCCTCATTTTTCAGGAACATATCAACTTGTTGGATAGGGAATTTCCATAGAGAGAAGAGATGCTAAATGTCACTAGTCTCTAGAGATCATGGCTGTCAAACTCTTGGCCCGTGGGCTGGGTGCATTACGTGCTGACCTGACCATGTCTGGTTTAGCAAAGTGGAAATAATAATAATAATAATGTTGTGGTTAGCTCTGGCCCAGCTCCTGCCCCAAGGACTGTGGATGTGGGGGAGACATCCACATGCTGCAGGCCTGTTTTGCCTCTGGTGCAATCTGCTGATGAAGGCTCCTCTGAGCAAGAAGACATGAGTGACAGGGAGGAGGAGAGTGTGGCAGACAGCTCAGAAGGAGATCAATTATCTAGCTCCTCCTTGGATTCAGAACAAGAGTTAATGATACAGCCACGCATGCGGAGAGCGATGCATAGGCAACAACTGAGAGATTATTATCAAAGAAAATGAGGCCACCTGTGGTTGGGTGGGGCTGTGGTAATTAGTGAGGCTGCTATAAATAGCAGCCTGTGGGTTTGGCCATTGTGGAGGATTATCTGATTGTTGTGTTTCGTGACTGCTTTACTGACTTTGACCTTTTGTGTGCTGATTTTTCCCAGCTTTGAAACTAAACCAGAGTAAAGTGTGTTTCACTTTGTGAAAGAAGAAGGACTGTGAATTGCCTCACAGCTGCAAGATAAGTATCACAGAACTGATAAGGGACTTGTACAAATTACCAGTTTGTTTGGAGACGAGTGCTCTTTGCTATACCAAAAGAGGCCTTAGGTTAAGTGACTTTTCATTATAAAGAACATTGTTTTGAATTTTCAAACGTGTGTGTGTCTGAAATTTGTACCTGTGCATTTTTGGGAGGAGTCTACCAGAGAGCCTGACAGAACAAATAATAATAATAATAATAATAATAATAATAATAATAATAATAATAATAATAATAATAATAATAATTTATTAGATTTGTATGCCGCCCCTTGCCGAAAACTCAGAAAAACTCACAAAGTCCTGATACATCACATGACACAAACATGACAACATGAGTTTGACACCCCTATTCTAGACTAATGTAAGGGAGTCTATTCACGCTCAGAAACCACAATATCTCAATAAAGATACTGGAAGTTTTTTCCTTTTCATGTGGAGAACCAGTCAAGATTTTATGTCTGAAATGGTATCTCAAACAGTTGTTTCATTTTCATGAAAGTGAAGTGAATATTTGTCAAGGGCCTAGTTAAGCAACAGCATTCTCAGATAGGGACAAGAGGGCAGTAACTGAATTTATTGAAGAAAAACTAGATATTTAAATAGTTAAATATCATCAGAAAACTTTTCTTCTTATATTCTTCCTCATTCTTAACAAGGGGAATATTTTGCTAATAGTTTTTAATTATTAGGTTGCATTTCACTTTTTCTTCCAAGAAATATATTAATCCCACACTTTCTATCCCTGTGAGGTAAATTAAGCAGAGAATGAGCTTTGTGGCTATGTGAGGATCTGATTCTCTCAATTCACTTTATCACTAATTGATCACGCTGCTTTCCAAAAGACCTTTATGCATAGATTATTCTTCTTCATTTATAACTTTTATTTCTGTTTTTTTTTTTAAACTAAGTGGTGCACTCAAATAGATTTGAGACATTCATCCCAAAATCCCAGAATCCTGTTCCTTTTTAATTTAACAGATTTAAAAGAAAAAGATTTGGAATCCTGTCTATTCTTTTGTAATATAATTTCCCCCTGAATAATAAAATTCTGATTTTATTCCATCTAAAATAAAGCTGTTCTGTTTAGCATAAAATAAAACCCATAGCATAGAATAAAGCCCATCTATGGTTGACCTCTCCAGATTCCTAAGAGGTCAGTAAAGGGCGTGCATAAGCGCACTAGCGTGACTTCCGTCCCCTGTCCTATTGTCTCTCCTATA
The DNA here is from genome assembly GCF_031021105.1 of Erythrolamprus reginae. Lineage (NCBI taxonomy): Eukaryota > Metazoa > Chordata > Lepidosauria > Squamata > Dipsadidae > Erythrolamprus > Erythrolamprus reginae. Next base: position 34,525,349 of record NC_091953.1, on the reverse strand, counting down.
TCTCCTATATCTTCTCTTCTATCCCTATATCTTTTCTTCTGTTCCCTCATTGATATATTTTATTCCTATATTTTCTCTTCTATTATTTTACTTCAAGTGTATACTCTATAACCTTCATTTATAAAGGTTATAAATAAAATAAAATAAAATATGTTACGGTAATTAAAAAACATCTATCATTAGACATATATTTTGTCAACGATAAGCATATTGTCTTCAAACAAAAATGTGCCTTGTAAATAATGCAAGACAATTTTTGATAAACCTCAGTACCTTACAAGAAAAAGCTGAATACAGTTGATTTTGAGTATCTACATTTTTATCTGGATAAACTCTATTTACCTGTAATTTTCACACATAGCGGTGAATGACAGTATCTGCCTGACCTTTTCTGGAATTAGGAACTATCACAGTCAAACCTGAGACATCCAGATAATTTAAAGCTAGAGGTCAGTTCAGAAATTTTAAAAAACAGAATAACAGAATAGTTCAGAAATTTAAAAACACCCCAGAAAGAAATAGTGGCATGATCTACAATTATTCTGTTTTTAACATTTCTGAACTAACCCAGAACTACATTTATTCTGTTGCAAAGAAATGGCCATAGATGTTCCCAGGAAAGACACTAAGTGTTAAGTACAGCTCTAAGGGAACTTTATTTAGTTTTTAAGTCTTACATAAAGGCTGTTGCTTAGATTTTTTTTCTATGATGATAAATGAATATGGAGTTTTCAAATGAAGTGTTAATATATAAAATGGATTGAAATTAAGTTTATTAAAACTTATTTCCCTCCACCCTGGTATTGGGTCCATTAGCTTCCCTGCCAGATTTATTCAATGGCTGATGATTCTCAGCATGTGCACCAAATGACAAGAGGATAGACATATCCTAGTGCTAGAGGAACACTTCTATATTGTGTTACGTAGAAGTTAAAATTCTAAAAAAGCATTGAATTTGATAAAGGATACCTTTGAATAATATTTTATTGTTTGGAGTACTAGCTTTCTATAGGGCAAAAGATGGGCTTAACAGTAAGCAATAATAGCGAATACTCCAAGCACATTACTAGAAGAAGGGAAGAACCATATTGTCTATCTGTTCATTCTGTTTAATGGTACAGTTACATGGCTGGTTTGTACACAAAGTTAAGTTTAACATATAAGTTGCATCTAAATTACATATCCTAGAACAGTGATGGCGAACCTAAGGCACGGGTGCCACAAGTGGGACATGGAGCCATATTTGCTGGCACATGAGCCATTGCCCTAGCTCAACTCCAATGTGCATGTGTGTGCCGGCCACCTGATTTTTGGCTCACACAGAGGCTCTGGGAGGGTGTTTTTGGCCTCAGGAGAGCCTCTGGGGAGATGGGGAAGGGTGTTTTTACCCTCACCCGGCTCCAGGGAAACCTTTGGAACCTGGGGAGGGTGAAATACGAGCCTGCTGGGCCCACCAGACATTGGGTAGCAGGACATTTCCAGGCTCCAGAAGGCCTTTGCGGGGTGGGGGAAGCTGTTTTCGTCTTCCCCAGGCATTGAATTATGGGTTGGGCACTCATGCATGCGCAATAACACGCACGCACGCTCTTTTGGCACCGGAGGAAAAAAAGGTTCGCCATCACTGCCCTAGAAGCATGATTTGTTTGTTTTCCAGAACAAAGAAGTATAAAAAATGCATGCATGCACACACATAATGTTCAGATGATTCCAAAGGAATGTAAAGAACACGGAACATACTATATAATTCTTTGCAATAAATACAATCTAAATGAAAATGCCTTTGGTATATTCAATTTTACCTATTGAAGTACTGATCTGCAGTCTTTTGTTTTGCCCACAGGATACTTTTCTCCTTGTTTACCAAACGAAACCAAGAGCCAAATAGCTTCCTCTTTAGAGTAATTTCATGGGCTTTGTTTGCACGCTCTTCCAGAGTAAATACGTAATCCTTATACTGAAAGAAGTCCAATGAAATGAAAAAGGTGTCATTCAATTACTGAATGTTTACATTTTATACAACAGCAACAGAAGTAGGTGGAAGAAACAAAACATTCTACTGCATATGTCAAAGGAAAAAAAACCTCACAATGCACAAATGCCAATGTACATTCAACACGTGGTGCGATATACACACACAAGGAGCTTTATGCTCCTTTCCTCTTCATTACTTCAAACTCCTGGCCTCCAGCCTAGATTAGATCAGAATCTTTTAGAAAATGCCTACAATTACTTTTTTATGTATATATATCTATATTTTTTATGTATATATATCTATATATAGATCTATATATAGATCTATCCTAGTCTCCCTTAATTTTCAAATTCAGCTTAAACATGTGACATATATATATATGTATACATATATATACATGTATATATATATACATAAAAAAGTAATTGTAGGCATTTTCTAAAAGATTCTAATCTAATATATATATACTTCCCCTTTTGCTCACCTTTATCCAGTTCCTGAAAGACCTTCTAAGCAATTGAGAGCAATGGAGATCCTCAGCTTGAGCTATTCTGCATGAATGGGTTTCTTGCACATGATGAAGCCAGGCAAGAAAACATTTCTGTTGCAACCTAGTACAGTGATGCCTTTGCGCCATCTAAATTCATAGATCAAGAAAATATATGGTTACTGGTATAATGGGTGCAAGGAGGGTCTTGTAATTAAGGTTGTGTCATTGAAACATCACTGACCAAGCCCCTTGGTCCAATAACCAAGCTGAATAGATTCTCAGAGCAAGCACATTCTTTTTTCTCTATTTCAACTTTATAGTCTGACAGCACAATTGCATCTTCACTTATTAATAGACCTAGAACTGAGGGGTCTCATACTTATACAGTGTTCCCTCGATTTTCGCGGGGGATGCGTTCTGAAACCGCCCGCGAAAGTTGAATTTCCGCGAAGTAGAGATGCGGAAGTAAATATTTGGCTATTTTTGGCTATGAACAGTGTCACAAGCCTTCGCTTAACACTTTAAACCCCTAAACTGCAATTTCTCAATACCTTAGCAACCATTTAGATTATTACTCACCATGTTTATTTATTAAAGTTTATTAAAAAATATATTTATTAAAGGTGGACGAAAGTTTATGACGTCATCGGGCGGGAAAAACCGTGGTATAGGGGGGAAAACGCAAAGTATTTTTTAATTAATATTTTTGAAAAACCGTGGTATAGCCGTTTCGCGAAGTTCGAACCTGCGAAAATAGAGGGACCACTGTACTTAATTTGTAGGTAGTTCAGATTTTTTTTAAAAATGCTCAAAATATTATACAGTGATCCCTCGAGTATCGCGAGGGTTACGTTCCAAGACCCCTCGCGATACTCGATTTTTCGCGATATAGTGGTGCAGAAGTAAAAACACCATCTGCGCATGCGTGCCCTTTTTTCCATGGCTGCGCATGCGCAGATGGTGGAGTTTGCGTGGGCGGCGGGGAAGACCCAGGGAAGGTTTCTTCGGCCGCCCAGCAGCTGATCTGCTCGGCAGCGCGGCAGCAGCGAGGAGCCGAATATCGGGGTTTCCCCGCCGCCCATGCAAAGGGGAAACCCCGATCTTCGGCTCCTCGCTGCTGCCGCGCTGCCGAGCAGATCAGCTGCTGGGCGGCCGAAGAAACCTTCCCTGGGTCTTCCCCGCCGCCCACGCAAAGGGGAAACCCCTTTCTTCGGCTCCTCGCTGCTGCCCGCCCGCCGCTCGCCCGCCCACCCGCCGCCCGAGAGCAAGAGGGGGAGAGATAGAGAAAGAGAGAGAAGGAAAGAAAGAGATGAGAGAGGGAGGAAGAGAGTGTGAGAGAGGAAGAAGCAAGATAGAGAAAGAGAGAGAGAAAGAAAGATGAGAAAGGAAGAGAGTGACGTCATCGGGTGGGAAAAACCGCGGTACTGTATAGCAAAAAAACCGTGGAGTATTTTTTAATTAATATTTTTTGAAAAATCGCGATATAGCGTTTCGCGAAGATCGAGAACGCAAAAATCGAGGGATCGCTGTATTTCAATGTTAGTAAATGAGCTCCAATTTTGGAAATAATTGGCTCCACTATACAAGTCATTTCTGCAAACGGTATCACAGTCTGACATTTGATTTTTGGGACACAACATTTGGAGATGCCAACCATAACACTCATTCTGGATTGCTATTACGTTTCCCCCCTTTTTTAAAAAACTTGTCTTCTGATATTTTGTTGGACTCACGAAATTTTTAAAAGCTTTTTCCATCAAGGCTGTATAAACTAGACTTAGAGAATGATTCCTTCTGGCTGTGTTAGTTCATGCATTTTCACCACAACACAGAAACCTGATTTGATGAAAAAACCTTTTCACTCACCAACACTTCACACACTGGAAAATAGCAGAGGATTTATCATCAGCACATGAAACTAACTTTATTTTCCAAAATGGCCAGTTTTAGTCTAGTTCTTACCACCATATTTTCTTCAGATTGCTCTGTAAGTCTTTTCCAGGCCTTTAACCCCTGTTTGAGTAGAACCTTTGTGTAGTGGCCTTCAGCTCTGGATAAAAGTTGCTGTTCTCTCTCTAGCCTTCTCTGTTTTTCCAGTTCTTTCTGTAATTGATAAATCAGAAAATCAGATTTTAGAGAATTTAACCAGTTCATTAAAATATTACTATTCCTTGGGCAAACAAGTAAAACTCATATGCTCAAATCTTGATTTCTTTCTGAACTGTATGAAATAGAGATATTATTGTGGACATATACATGTGTCCAAAGGTCATTGCCAAAAGCATTTTCTTCATGCCAATCTGCATCATTTTGAATATTATTAATATTATTATTTATTAGATTTGTATGCTGCCCCTCTCCGAAGACTCGGAGCGACTCACAACAACAATACAAATCCAATAGTTTAAAACAATTTAAAACCCCTTAATATAAAAAACAGTCATACATCTCAGACAAACCATACATAAAACGGAAACGGCCCAGGGGAATCAATTTCCCCTTGCCTGACGGCAGAGGTGGGTTTTAAGGAGTTTGCGAAAGGCAAGGAGGGTGGGGGCAATCCTAATCTCCGGGGGGAGTTGATTCCAGAGGGTCGGGGCCACCACAGAGAAGGCTCTTCCCCTGGGCCCCGCCAGATGACATTGTTTCGTCGACAGGATCCGGAGAAGGCCAACTCTGTGGGACCTAACCGGTCGCTGGGATTCTTGCAGCCATCTTTTTATGATTAGGGACTATACACACAGAATGACCACTGAAGTTTGATGAATATCAGGTTTGGGAAGTTGCAAAACCTAAAGCAGTACAATTCAGATGTTGCAGGCCTTAATTATGTCTCTGTTGTTGCTTTCTCTATTATTTACTCTTGTCAGCTCTAGGACTTAAAAAAAAAAGCCAACTATCAGTAGCAGCAGTTTTCACTTGCTGTGCCCTTTCCTCCTAGATAGGATAAGATTGAAAGAGCAAGGCATCAAATTACAGTGGCAAGGAAGTTACTCATTCATATATCAGGAGGTTCATTTGAGGGCAGTCTAATTACTCCTCCCAATCTGTTACCAACTTTTGAACACAATCTCATTCAGAAGCTTTCATTTAAACAACAATGCCAGGCTAGCTTAACTCAAGAACACAGATCTGGAACTATTACTGTACTTTATATTACAGCAATTAATATGGCTTTGATATAGGGGTGTTTACATTTTTTTTTTTCTGAAATAGTGAAAGTAATTTTTTTTCCTGAACAGCTTTGACACTGCTTGAATTAGACTAGTGTCATTACAAAATCATACTGAAAAGCCAGTTTAAACTAGAGTTTTATCAGTAATAGATCTGTGAGGTATCTGGTGGCACAATCTTCCACTCACCATGTGCCGCAATCTCTTCTCTTCTTGTTTCTTCTCTAATTTAGCCTCTTTTTCTGCTGCTTCTTGTCTTTGACGTTCTTCTTCTTTGGCTTGCATCTCAGCCTTAGGATGGTATAGAACAAGACAAGTTAAATTACATTTAAATCTCAGTCCCCCCAAAAATACAGAAGTTCCAAAGCAATGCGTAATCAAAATAATGATATGGATTTTACACACAATGGGGGTAAAGATAATATTTTATTCAGAATCATTTTTAGCAATGGTGGTGAATAGCATTGCCAGCAGTAATTAGTCAGAAAACCTACACATTTCAAAAGCAGGGTTTCACTTGTAAAATGTAAATATCAAAAACAAATTTCCACTACAGTGTTCCCTAGATTTTCGCGGGGGATGCGTTCCGAGACCGCCCGCGAAAGTCGAATTTCCGCGAAGTAGAGATGCGGAAGTAAATACAGTGATCCCTTGATTTTCGCGAGCTCGTTCTTCGCGAAACGCTATATCGCGATTTTTCCCACCCGATGACGTCACTCTCTTCCTTCCTTTCTCATCTTTCTTTCTCTCTCTCTTTCTCTATCTTGCTTCTTCCTCTCTCACACTCTCTTCCTCCCTCTCTCATCTCTTTCTTTCCTTCTCTCTCTTTCTCTATCTCTCCCCCTCTTGCTGGCGGGCGGCAGGCGGCGGGCGGGCGAGCGGGGGCATCAGCGAGGAAGACCCAGGGAAGGTTCCTTCAGCCACCCAGCAGCTGATCTGCTCGGCAGCGCGGCAGCAGCGAGGAGCCGAATCGGGGTTTCCCCTTTGCGTGGGCGGCGGGGAATCCCCAATCTTCGTTTGCTCGCTGCTGCTGCGCTGCCGAGCAGATCAGCTGCTGGGCGGCCGCAGCAGCAGCGAGCAGACGAAGATCGGGGTTTCCCCGCCGCCCACGCAAAGGGGAAACCCCAATCTTCGTCTGCTCGCTGCTGCTGCGCTGCCGAGCAGATCAGCTGCTGGGCGGCCGAAGGAACCTTCCCTGGGTCTTCCCCGCCGCCCACGCAAACTCCACCATCTGCGCATGCGCCACCATGAAAAAAAGGGTGCGCATGCGCAGATGGTGTTTTTACTTCCGCAACCCTACATCGCGAAAAATCGATTATCGCGAGGGGTCTTGGAACGGAACCCTCACGATAATCGAGGGATCACTGTACACTATTTTTGGCTATGAACAGTATCCCAAGCCTTCCCTTAACACTTTAAACCCCTAAATTACAATTTCCCATTCCCTTAGCAACCATTTAGATTATTACTCACCATGTTTATTTATTAAAGTTTATTAAAAAAATGTTTTTTAAAGGCAGACGAAAGTTTGGCAATGACATATGACGTCATCGGGTGGGAAAAACCGTGGTATAGGGGGGGAAAATCGCAAAGTATTTTTTAATTAATATTTTTGAAAAACCATGGTATAGACGTTTCGCGAAGTTCGAACCCGCGAAAATCGAGGGAAGGCTGTATTATAATTTGTTAGTTGGAGATGAAGTCTAGTTGGGTAAGAAGTTTAATTTTTAAGTCTAAACTAGGGGGTTGCATAACTGTTTGCTGTTTTACTGATGAAAAATAGAGGGATTTTAGCTGTATCTGATACACTTTTTATTGTATCCATTTTCTCACAAAATGTTTGGTTTCTATGCTGGGAAGGAGAAAAAGATGGCCTTTCTCCCTTAACATGCTTTCTTGCTTACAGTGTCTCCTCATCTATAAAACTTATCATCTGCTCTTCAGTATAAAACATTATTGTCATGTTATTAAGGCAAACCAACTTCAGGGGCCAGGGTATTAATTTATTAAAGCTCTGGCATGTGAATGTACCGTATATACTCGAGTATAAGCCGAGTTTTTCAGCCCAAAAAATGGGCTGAAAAACACAGCCTCGGCTTATACTCGGGTCATTGACAAAGTCACCACACGAGGGCGCCATTGCTTGAGCCAGAGCGAGGAGGCACCAGCTTTTGTCCCCTCTCGCACGCCGTAGTTCCTCTCCCTAGCTCAAGCAGAGGCAGCCATTTGCTCCAACCGAGAGGGGAAAAAAGCAATGGTGAGTAACTATTCCTTGCTCTCTCTGCATTGGTATTTTGTGGTAGTTGCTGTCCTTGCTTGGATAGGATCTAATAATGTGTTATGAGGCAGAGCTAGACAGGAATTCTTTTTCTATCTGTCTATCTTTCTATCTATCTATTTTTCTATCTAACTATTTTTCTATCTATCTATCTATCTATCTGTATCTATTTCTATCTATCTATCTATTTTTCTATCTGTCTGTCTGTCTATCTATCTTTCTATCTACATCTATCTGTATCTATCTATCTATCTATCTATCTATCTATCTATTTTTCTGTCTGTCTGTCTGTCTATCTATCTTTCTATCTATATCTATCTATCTATCTATCTATCTATCTATCTATCTATCTATCTATCTATTTGGTTTTCTATGCTGATAACCTCACAGCAGCTAATGCTGAAGCTCTTCTTTGGATACACTTATTTATTTGTTTGTTTGTTTGTTTATTTATTTAATTGGATTTGTATGCAATCCCTCTCCAAGGACTCAGGGTGGCTCACAGCATATATAAAAACAGAACAATAATGTAAATCCAATTAATGATGAGAAGGAATCCAGTTTTGAAGGATTTTAACTCTTAGGTTTTAGCTTTGTTCCTGATCGAGCTACTTTTTTTACTTTTTAATTTATTGTTAATATTGTTAATTTGTTTACCCTCTTTTAAATTTACAGAGCTAGTTTACTGGTTTTCTTTAAAATAAATATTCTAAAACATGTCTCAATTAATGTAATTTTATTGTTTTCCATTTTTATAAGTTACCAGTAGCCACTGCATTTTCTAACCTCGGCTTATACTCGGGTCAATACGTTTTCCCAGTTTTTGTGGCAAAAATTGGTGCCTCGGCTTATACTCGGGTCGGCTTATACTCGAGTATATACGGTAGTTTATAAAATTGAGGCTGAAATTTACAGGTGACTCAACTTGGATGCAGTTTTATATTGTTATGTGGTTTGTAATTTGTTTTATATTCACTGCCTAATTTCCTTGGTTAGATGGAGGGCCACAGAAATTCGATTAAAAAAACAAAAGGCTAATAAATAAAATTTCATGTTTATATTTTAAACATCACATTAGTCCTGAGCAGTGTGGTCGGGCAGTAGGAAAAGCAAGTAGGATGCTTGGCTGCATAGCTAGAGGTATAACAAGCAGGAAGAGGGAGATTGTGATCCCCTTATATAGAGCGCTGGTCAGACCACATTTGGAATACTGTGTTCAGTTCTGGAGACCTCACCTACAAAAAGATATTGACAAAATTGAACGGGTCCAAAGACGGGCTACAAGAATGGTGGAAGGTCTTAAGCATAAAACGTATCAGGAAAGACTTAATGAACTCAATCTGTATAGTCTGGAGGATAGAAGGAAAAGGGGGGACATGATCGAAATATTTAAATATGTTAAAGGGTTAAATAAGGTTCAGGAGGGAAGTGTTTTTAATAGGAAGGTGAACACAAGAACAAGGAGACACAATCTGAAGTTAGTTGGGGGAATGATCAAAGGCAACATGAGAAAATATTATTTTACTGAAAGAGTAGTAGATCCTTGGAACAAACTTCCAGCAGACGTGGTTGGTAAATCCACAGTAACTGAATTTAAACATGCCTGGGATAAACATATATCCATCCTAAGATAAAATACAGGAAATAGTATAAGGGCAGATTAGATGGACCATGAGGTCTTTTTCTGCCGTCAGTCTTCTATGTTTCTATTGTCTACCTGCCGGATATAAAAGTCAGAAGTAAGTTTTACTTGCCATTTTTTCATCTTCTCGCTTTTTTTTTGCTTCATCCAATTGTTTCCTTCGTTCTGCTCGCTGAACTGCTCTCTCTTCCATAGCTAAACATTCAGGAGAAGGTGTGCAATGATGAGGATAAATTAAATTTGAGACTTGAAAAATGCAGGATTTTGCTTTAAATTTTGTTTCTGACTGATCCATATTGAACTAGCTAATATGTGTTCTCTCTCACTCTCACTCTCTCTTTCCCAAAGGTCACTAAATGAATGATTGTCATTAAATACAAGTATTATTTTAAGGCAACTTACCATTTAAAGAAGTTGGACAAGTCGATGCCATTCTTCATAACTAACCACAAGAATACTTTTCCTCTAGTTAGACTATTAATAACTAATAACTAATTAGATATGAATAAAAGGTACTTAGACTTACAATATAGTACATTAAGAAAAACAAATTATTGATTACAATGCACATTACATGTATTGCAATGTGATTCTGAATAACCATAAACTTAATTGAAGAAAATATTTAAACATGTTTATGTAAATATTTCAGGAAGAAATATGTATACAGCACTTACAATTATTTCCTGCCCTAGTTGTTCTAATATTTCTGAGACTGGTTGAAATACACTGGCATTATTTGTCAGTGGTCAGATAAAGTGTATGAATTATATTATACTGTCACAATGCTAGTGACCTCACCATGTCCAGTGAAAATGTTATTCAACAAGATGTCCAGAAAAAAAAGAACATTTTAAGTTTTAATTCAAAGATAACCACAAAATTTAGGGTTTGAAATAATTTACACATAGGAGTTGAAGTTTGCCAAGAAGGCCAATAAAAAAAACCCAGCCCTGTATTTGTATTATAACAATCATATATTTTACTACAGCATTTTATAGCCAGGAAAGACTCCAGAAGTTTAAGTACATACCTCTAAGCAAGGGATGCGGTGTGACTAATGCTTTCAAAGTCCTTCTCTTATGAGTGATAGGCTGCTGAACCTCTGACCTGAATAAACCAAAAGGTAGGAGAGGGGGGGGGGGTAAGTGACAATTGAACAGAAAGGTCTTCAGGGGTCATCAAACTTGGCAACTTTAAGATTTGTGGACTTCAACTCCCAGAATTCTCCAACCAGCTATGCTGGCTAGAAAATTCTGGGAGTTGAAGTCCACAACTCTTAAAGTTGCCAAGTCTGAAATCCTCTGGTCTTGGTATAAAGATTCTACAAAGCAAATACTTGAAATAGAAAAAAAATGTTCTGTGAATAGCGTAGACTATAGCCAAAGCATGAGATTCAAAATAACTTTGGCATGATTGAAATAATTAAACTGACCCTTGTAAGGTTAGGATCTGGATAGGATTTGGAAGCTAAGTCTTATGAGGATCATTAGAGAATCTGTGACTCTTTAGCTTGCCATAGAGAAGTCTGAGGGGAGGATATGGCCTATCCATTTCTTAAAGACTGTCATATCATGCAAGAGCAGCTTTTTCTGTTAAAATTAAGGAAAGGATAAGGACCATCCAAGAAAGCAGATTCAGTCTATTGTATATACAGTGATACCTCATCTTACGAATCCTTCGTCATACAAACGTTTTGAGATACGAACCCGGGGTTTAAGATTTTTTTGCCTCTTCTTCCGAACTATTTTCACCTTACGAACCTGCCACCACCGCTGGGATGCCCCGCCTCCGGACTTCCGTTGCCAGCCGAAGCACTCGTTTTCACGCTGGTGGGATTCCCCTGAGGTTCCCCTCCATGGGAAACCCCACCTCCGGATTTTACGATGCTGCAGGAGAATCCCAGCAGGGCAATCCCACCAGCACGAAAACGGCCGCTTCAGTTTGCAACGGAAGTCCGGAGGTGGGATTTCCCAGCGAGGGAAGCCTCAGCGAAATAGCAGCATCGCAAATGCTGCAATTTTTCTGAGGCTTCCCTCGCTGGGAAACATTGTTTCGGCTTACGAACTTTTCACCTTATGAACCTCGGCCTGGAACCAATTAAGTTTGTAAGACAAGGTATCACTGTATTGAGAAAAACTTTTAGACAGTAAAAAATGTAAAAAGTGAAGCAGTTCTACCCACAGTAATCTGTTGTGGATGATGCAATAGTTTGTTATGGTTAGCAGAGGGTTGGACCAGATCACTTATTAGATCTCTATCTTCTGCTGCAATGTATGAGGCTAAAATCCAACTCAGAATAACTATACTTATTACAGCAATTCTGTCTATACCTGCAGAAAGTTATTATCCAACTTATTAAAGATACCATACCAGGACTTTGTCCTTACTTTTTTTTTGTTCCACGATTTTACTCAGTCTTATATATGAATTCATTGAGTGTTCCCCCACTATATTTTGTGTACTTTTGGAAAACTTTGTACACTTTTGGAAAACTTTATAATATACACAATATTTCTTTTTCAGTGTTTTCCCTAAATAAATCATAACCATTGAAATAAACCACGTTACAAAAATTTAAAAAATGAAATCATTTCAAGACAATTGGTCTCTGATTCTGTTACAAAAAATCCTTGCAAACTTCACAGTGTAAGATTTTGTTAATCTAGTTATTCCCCCTTTCCCCTTTTTATTAATCATAAGAAAAAGTGTCCTTTGCATGGCAACAGACATCTTATTTCTTAGCCATGCATTTGAGTGGTAGGAATAAAAATGATAAACACCCTCGTTTGATTGTCTGTTAAGGTATCAAGCCACATGCAACTAAATAAAAATAGTTTTCCTCTGCTCATTTTTCTTGTTTGCCTGTAATTATTTTGAACTGAAGTTCCTTAGACTACTCAATTATTACTACTACTGCTATTGTTGTTTTATTATTAAAGCAATGGAAACAAATGATTAAAATTGGACAAATAATACTGAGTATTTGAACCTAATTTTAATTACAATTAAAAACATCAGTGTTACTTTCAAGTGTGCTGCTCCAACCACATTCTTTTAGCTACTAGATAACAAAATCCCAGTGATGATATCATCATCATCATCATCATCATCAATATCAACATCATACCTTACAATTTTAGTATTCTTGCAATTTGATTGGTTTTCTCTCAGTTGCTCTTCTTCCTTAATTTCTGGAGTGTTAATGTTAAGTGCCGTGGTAGCAGTTGTAGTTTGCTCAACCTCCTCCCAAGCAGTGTGTAGCCTCTGAATGCCCTGTAGTTTACAGATCAGCTCTTGCTGTTCTTGAAGCTGTTGTTGCTGTTCTTCAATCAGATGTTGCTGTTCCAGGGGATCCAAAATATCGGAAGATTTCTTCTGTTTTGATAGATGTTGCATGCAATGCTTTGTTTCATTCCCAAACCTGGCCTGGTCCTGAAGATTCAAAGCAGCATGTTTTCTGGTGATTTGCCATGGGAATTTTGGTTGACCTGGTGAATGGAGATTGCATTTTTTACTTGTCCCTGGAGAATTTTCTCTTTCAGATTTTGCAGTTGTGGGATTATGCTGAATATACGGTACTTCAGTCAGCTGGTTAACCTCTATACAGTTTACCTCTGCATCACTTGCAGGTTTGTCTTGGGAAACTTCTGTCTCAAGGATTTTCTTGGTAGGTCTTGAGAAATCTGACGTTAGTTGCCCCAGTGATACTTCTTCCAAGAGTTTTGCCATTTTTCTCCTCATTTTTTCTTTGTTCACTTCTAGTTCTCTCTTTTCCATCTCTAGTCGGCTCCAGCATTGCCATTCAGCAAAGAAATGACGCAAAATGCATTTCCGGTTAAATTCTATTGCCAGCTGGTTTTTCCTAAATTAAGATATTTTTAACATTAATTTGGAATCCCTGATAGAACTGTTTGACTTTTATTTATTTATATAAGAGCTGAACATGCATTACTAAATGTGGCCCTCTAGCATCCTATTTGCAGACCCCAGATCCTCTACAGTAGGCAAAACTGATTTGTTTCCATAATAAAGTTCTTTTGGAGCTTAAGTGATAAAATGCATCCATTTGGTCTCTACCTCCACCCAAGTAGACTAAAACTTTCAAATATCCTAATATCAGCAACCATGGCTATTGCAGTCCTCAGAGGACATTAAAATACAGCCCTCAGACAAAAAAATTATTGTGTATATCTCTTGTAGTGACTTCTTACTTTGAGAAATATATTGTTCTGCTTGTTGTAGTTTTCACCATACAGTGATACCTCGTCTTACAAACCCCTCATCATACAAACTTTTCGAGATACAAATCTGGGGTTTAAGATTTTTTTGCCTCTTCTTCCAAACTATTTTCACCTTACAAACCCAAGCCGCTGCCACTGGGATGCCCCGCCTCTGGACTTCTGTTGCCAGCGAAGCGCCCGTTTTTGCGTTGCTGGGATTTCCCTGAGGCTCCCCTCCATGGGAAACACCACCTCGGGACTTCCGTGTTTTTGTGATGCTGCAGGGGAATCCCAGCAGCGCAAAAACGGGTGCTTCGCTGGCAACGGAAGTCCAGAGGTGGGGTTTCCCAGCGAGGGGAGCCTCAGTGAAATCGCAGCATCACAAAAACACGGAAGTCTGGAGGTGGGATTTCCAGGACTTCCGTGTTTTTGCGGTGCTGCAATTTCACTGAGGCTCCCCTCGCTGGAAACCCCACCTCCGGACTTCCGTTGCCAGCGAAGCACCCGTTTTTGCGCTGCTGGGATTCCCCTGCAGCATCACAAAAACACAGAAGTTTCGGAGGTGGGGTTTCCCATGGAGGAGAGCCTCAGGGGATTCCCAGCAGCGGAAAAACAGGCGCTTCAGCTGGCAAAAGGGGTGAGTTTGGGGCTTGCATGCATTAATCGCTTTTCCATTGATTCCTATGGGAAACATTGTTTCGTCTTACAAACCTCGTCCCGGAATCAATTAAGTTGGTAAGATGAGGTATCACTGCATTTCAAATAATATGGGTCAAGCACAAAACAACTGCTGTTAGTAAGAGCCATATCAGCATATATCTGAGGGAAACCATTAGGCCTTTTACAAGCCTATTGAATTTTTTTTTCTAACAAGTTTTTACTCAATAATGATTGTGGCCATGATGTAGCCTGCTGGTTGGGACAGTTCAAATGTACTTTGCTTTCCCTGCATTATGTTAATGGATTCCTAATGTAATTTCTTGGAACTCCATGAAATAATAATAGATTCATTCAGGAATGGTTACTCATCAAAATTATAAGATCATACTCAGTTTTGCAAAAGTCAAGAAATAAATAAAGACTGGGGCAAGAGGGAGGGAAGGAAGGGAAGCTTTGAAAATTTTAAAATAATGATAGTATTAAATCTACCAGCTGAATTGTCCTTGAGTTTATATAAGTGGCACAATATTCAGAAAACATTTGCACACCAATGGCACGAATTATATATTAATGAATACTAATGTGGATAGTTTCCTTACAAAAGAATGAAATGCAATAGCCCAAGTGAAAAGTTTTAAAACATACCATCATAATGGCTTTTGAGATGCATTTTATGTTTTCTTTTTTAAAAGCACTCCAATAAACAAACCAAAATAAAAATAATTAAACCAAACATAAGAGTAACCTTCAACTTCATAGAAAGGAATTGTATTAACATTGCTACCTATTTTGATCCCGAAGCTGATTTTCCATTTTTTGAGTCTCCTTCTCCAGTTTGTGAGACCATGAATAATCTCTCCAGGCTCGCAAAATCTTCAGCTGGCACTTCCAGTCTGCAAGAGCTTTTGCTTTTCCCATTTTAATTCTGAGGTCCAGAATAAACTTGTACCAGGCAGAGAAATACTTCCGTAGGCACTACAATGAGAATCAAGTAGCCATGTTCCATTGCATCATATTTACATTTCTGATAACGTAAAATATTGGAGTATTACACTACATGCCTTCAATGTTTATTTATTTTATTTATTTATTATTTAGATTTGTATGCCGCCCCTCTCCGCAGACTCGGGGCGGCTCAGAGCAGGATACAACAACTCATGACAAATCTAAATATAATTTAAAATATTTAAAATATTTTTTAAAACCCATATTTCTAAACAAGCATACACACAAACATACCATGCATAAATTGAACATGCCCGGGGGAGGTGATTCAGTTCCCCCATGCCTGAAGACAAAGGTGGGTTTTAAGGAGTTTACGAAAGGCAGGGAGAGTAGGGGCAGTTCTAATCTCTGGGGGGAGTTGATTCCAGAGAGTCGGGGCCGCCACAGAGAAGGCTCTCCCCCTGGGGCCCGCCAACCGATATTGTTTAGTTGACGGGACCCGGAGAAGGCCCACTCTGGGGGACCTAATCGGTCGCTGGGATTCGTGCGGCAGAAGGCGGTCTCGGAGATATTCTGGTCCAGTGCCATGAAGGGCTTTAAAGGTCATAACCAACACTTTGAATTGTGACCGGAAATTGATCGGCAGCCAATGCAGACTGCGGAGTGTTGGTGAAACATGGGCATACCTAGGCAAGCCCATGACTGCTCTCGCAGCTGCATTCTGCACGATCTGAAGTTTCCGAACACTTTTCAAAGGTAGCCCCATGTAGAGAGCATTACAGTAGTCGAACCTCAAGGTGATGAGGGCATGAGTGACTGTGAGCAATGAGTCCCGGTCCAGATAGGGCAGCAACTGGTGCACCAGGCGAACCTGGGCAAACGCCCCCCTCGCCACAGCTGAAAGATGGTTCTGTAATGTGAGCTGTGGATCAAGGAGGACGCCCAAGTTGCGGACCCTCTACGAGGGGGTCAATAATTCCCCCCCCCCCAGGGTGATGGATGGACAGATGGGATTGTCCTTGGGAGGCAAAACCCACAGCCACTCCGTCTTATCCAGGTTCAGTTTGAGTCTGTTGACACCCATCCAGGCCCCAACAGCCTCCAGACACCGGCACATCACTTCCACTGCTTCATTGACTGGACATGTTCATTGACAACTGTAACTCCCTTCATAAATTGTAACATTTATTACTGTATGCGTATGTGGAAGTGAATATTAGATATGTCAGAACGAATAGAAAAGTATGAAAGAAATACACTAGATAGTTATGCAGAGAGCATGAGGACTGATATATGTAAGACAAATATATGAAAATTGAGAAGCAGACTTGAAAAAGCCAGGGGATGATGAAGTTAATATCATAAAAAATAAATATATACAGTAAAATAAGTATGTATGAAGCGGAATTAAAAACAAGGTTTGAAAGATATTGAGAAATATAGCAAATGGTATTAGTGCAATCTAGATTTTCTTTTCTCTTTTGTGTTTCATTTCTTTTGTTTACTACTATCTTCTTTTCCTGTGCTTTCCATAATATTGCTAATACTGAAAAGGTAGAAATTGGCATTTTTAAAATGCAGACATAAAAAAGTAGAAAGTTCTCATTCCCATGCCTGAACTCATATATGGTAAGTTCTCATTTTAAAAAAAGAGAAATCTTTTTTAAAGAATATAGTAATATGCTACTTTTTCAGTTAACATTTTAAACAATAACCAAATCTCATTTCAGCAAGTAATCCAGGATGCATTGCTCTTTGCTGCTTAAGCATGTATGATATCCCTAGAATCATCCACAAATTCGTTCAAATTAAATATTATTTTTAATGTCTAAATTGTCATTATTCTCATGATGTCATCATGCTCACTGTCCTTGCATAAACTTTTGTCACATTTGTATTCACCAAGTGCTAAAAGTGATGACTTCTAGCACTTCTTTTGATCTCTGACCTAAAATGTGCTTAGTTATTTTAACAGATCATTCATACAGCTCCATGTTTTATGAAAAGTGAAAATTGTTTAAACAATTACACACACACACACACATACATTATACAATGGCCACTTAAGACACGCATATAAAATACCAGCTAGTGAGAACTTGTATTTAATTGAATCAAAATAAGGTTCAGGAGGGGAGTGTTTTTAATAGGAAAGTGAACATAAGAACAAGGGGACATAATCTGAAGTTAGTTGGGGGAAAGATCAAAAGCAACATGAGAAAATATTATTTTACTGAAAGAGTAGTAGATCCTTGGAACAAACTTCCAGCATACGTGGTTGGTAAATCCACAGTAACTGAATTTAAACAGGCCTGGGATAAACATATATCCATCCTAAGATAAAATACAGGAAATACTATAAGGGCAGACTAGATGGACCATGAGGTCTTTTTCTGCCGTCAGTCTTCTATGTTTCTATGTTTCTAAAATAAGTTAAAATTATGTCTTCAAATAGTAAATATACTACAGTCTTATGCATGGCTGTTGATTAGTAACATTTATGTGGCTAATGCATATAAGTACCGGTAGATGCTATAAAAGCAACTGCAGATTGTTGTTTCCCATTTACTAATTTATTCTTGTTTTCAAGTCCATGCTTAAGTGGCATAAACATGTGTGGCATTTTACAACACCAGATCATACTCAAAACAGTGCATTTTATCAAGTGCAAAAATGACTCTCTTGATTTTCTTGCTTTAAAGAAGAAAAAAAGTTTATAATAAAACATGGGGTAAGATAACATTGCTATTATGTATCCTCAGGTTTAAGATTAGTCATGAAGCAGTTTTCACAGCAGATTCCAGTTTTTGGCATTCATCTGCTCCCTTAACCTTCTATTATCCTTTCAATCTCAAATCTATACATTTATCCTCAGTTCATTTTAACTTAAACAGCACCTTGAGCATCTTAGTTCAGTGAAAACTGTTAAGAATTCTAGCTCTGCAAAGAGGGGCGGCATACAAATTTGATTAATAAATAAATAAAGGAACAATCCATCTCATAGTGCTGAAAACAAGATCATGAATGTCCTCACCTTCTGATCAGCAGTGTTGACTTCGCTCAGTAGTTCCTGCTTTCTGGCCTGTTCTTCCTCCTTTTGTTCTTCATTGTCACAATTCAGATAGATATGTTTAGCAGGAGGGAGACCAACTTCTATCAGAGTCTGTATTTTTTTTAAATTGTGTCTCTTTCTTTCCCTAAAATAAAGACATTTTGTGGGAGGTTAGAGAAAAATAGTAGAGAAAGAGGAGCACGTGAATCAATTTGTTATTAGTTAGAAATCCTTATTTGATATACTTTTTATTTAAACTGAGCAGGTTTTAACAGGACTGTTGTAATACTGTACATTTAGTTACTGCAGTGTTCTCCATTTCATAAGCTAATATTACACAATATGTCCTGAAACAATTCTTAAAGAATTATAATATAGGAGCATAAAAGGAAAACTGCATTACCCTGTTTCCCCGAAAATAAGACGTACCCCCAAAGTAAGGCATGTCAGAGGTTTTGCAGAATTTGCTAATATAAGGCACTCCCCCAAAAATAAGGCGTAGTCAAGTTTACATACGGTACGGTGGAAAAACATACGGTACCATTCAAAGCTGTCCATAGCGGTACCGTAATAATGTGGCGTCCCCTGCTGGCACCTTCCATCGCTTTGTACCGTCCAGTACAGTGCGTAGACTGTAGTTCCTCTGGTGGCCGGAAGCTGCAATAGTGGGAGTATACTGTTGTACCATATAAATGCAGTCGTTTGTGTGTGTGGGTGCCATACTGACAGGTACCGTACTATAATCAGTGTACCGTACGGTACACTTTCTTTGGGGGTGTCAGCTTTTCTGCCTGTGAATTTGTCTTATTTGAGAAATATAAGGCACCCCCCGAAAATAAGACATAGCACAACTTTTGGAGCAAAAATTAATATAAGACAGTGTCTTATTTTTGGGGAAACACGGTAGTAGGCTCCTATAGTGTCCTAAAGAGGTAACTACAGAGATTTTCAGTCATCTTAATGTCTACCATACGGTAGAAGTTGACAATTTGAAAAAAAACCAATTGCAATCAAATAGGATACACATGAAAAATAGTTTGACTTCTGATTTAATTTTTACAGTTCACATAACAATGTACCTACTTGGCTGTTGATTTTGAAAAGCACATAGAGATGATTTGGAAAAGAAGATTTAGTAGTTTCTCCCATGTCTACAAATATCAAATACATTTCATTACATTTGGAAGCTAATCAATCTTGGAGATAAGGTTCTAAGTTGTCGTACATTTATATTCTCCCTCACTCCTCAGAACTCACGGTGATTTTTAGATGATCTTTCATCTATTTAGTTGCAGTACATTTGCTCTATCACAGCTGTTTGGATTCTGTTTTAGGATCTAGAATGAACTGATTTTTCTCCTACGCTTACATTTTCCGTGCTTCTTCCACGAGATGTCTTTTTTCTCCCAACTCCTTCCGCAGTATTACCATTTGCTTTTGGATCGCTTCTTCTTCCTTTTTGGCTTTCAGAGCTTTCCTCTTTGTCTCCTCTTGCAATTGCTTTTGAGCCTCTGACATTGCTAACTTCTTCAGGGCTTTTTCTTGTTTTAGAAGTTCAAGTTCCTTCTGCCTTTTCAAGCGATTTTCTTTTACCTGGAAAAAAAGAACAAAAAGGAGTGTGAAAGCACAGGCTAGTCATTGAACTTGATTGCCAAATGACGTCTAATCACTAGATGAGGAACTTATACAGCAAAGAGTTGACTCTTCTATCAGTAAAAAGTTCTGATCAAAATATGCAAGTAGGCTTCTGATACCGTGTTTCCCCGAAAATAAGACACTGTCTTATATTAATTTTTGCTCCAAAAGTTGTGCTACGTCTTATTTTCGGGAGGTGCCTTATATTTCTCAAATAAGACAAATTCACAGGCAGAAAAGCTGACACCTCCAAAGAAAGTGTACTGTACGGTACACTGATTACGGTACGGTATCTGTCAGTATGGCACCCACACACACAAACGACGGCACTTATATGGTACAACAGTATACTCCCACTATTGCAGCTTCCAGCCACCAGAGGAACTAGTCTACGCACTGTAGTGGAGACTGTAATGGCGGTGAGACAGAAGCAGACTGTGTCTACTGTACTGGACGGTACAAAGTGATAGAAGAGGCCAGCAGGGGACGCCACATTATTACGGTACTGCTATGAACAGCTTTGAATGGTACCGTATGTTTTTCCACCGTACCGTATGTAAACTTGACTATGCCTTATTTTCAGGGGGTGCCTTATATTAGTAAATTCTGCAAAACCTCTGACATGCCTTACTTTCGGGGTACGTCTTATTTTCGGGGAAACAGGGTAGCTCTAGAGGCTGGAAGCATTCCACTGTCTTGGCTTTTAGTGTAGAGACCTTAATTTCTTCATTCCAGGGATTCAGTGCCTGATTAATTTGTTTAGGTTCAAAATAGACCCCGTGGTTAAGGCTCTCTTTTGACACGGTACCAGGCCAGCTTAATCAAGCCGATGTTTTCGGGTCACCGGCCTGGCCCATAAGCACCGCCTCTGCCGGGCACTCACAGCAAATGGTGTGGAAGGAGGCTTTAGGGTGCCATTCAAAGCTTTCGCCCAGCTGCAGGTTTGCCACATGGTTCGTGACTATTGCGGTGCCCGCCGGTGAGAAGAACCCATGCAGCTGCCCCACCCCGCCGCCTTCTCTTCTGGGCTCGGAGCAGTGTGCAACTGGTAAAACACTCCCCATCCAGGGAATCATTTGAGAGGGACCACGCATATTCCCCGGGGTCCACGCACCCCCCTCTGCACCCTCCACTATTTGAGAAGCACTGCTATATGCTAATCCATGTGAAGGCACCATTCAACAGTTATTCCTATCTCTATCTGCCCCCAGTACAGAATGAACTTTGTATGCATCTCATGGTTTTTCCCTCGCTTCTCTATTCAATATATGAAGGATGCATGTCTGAAGTCCCTGCACATAAGGTTTATCATCAATTCACATTTTTGTCTATTTCTCTGTAATGCTTTGAAGTAAATGCCCTTTCCATTCAGTGGAACAGTGTCTTGCTCCCTGCTTTTTTTCCTTTTCTGTGGGCTGTGTAAACAGACAGAGAATGAGAAAGGACATAATTACTAAATGGGCTTTTGGAAGATTACATTTGTTTCTTCTGACCAATCACCCTGGCTAGATCTGGAAGAAACTAGAGAGAATCAAAATGCTTAGAAGAGATTATCTGTCTTCCAACACTTGAGTAATAGGGCTCAATAGACTGTCTTGGCCCTGGAAATAACTGCAAAACGTATCAGGAATGCAGGATAAAGACTTAACAAATTTATGAAGAAATATAAAGTGAATTTTAGAAGGTTTTCCATAAATATTATATTTTTACCTCTTTATGCCTTAGTTCCATGTTAATTCGTATGTCTCTGGGTTCCCTTTTCTCTCTGACGGCTTTAGTTTTAAGGCCTTCCAATATACCACTGTTTACAATTTCACTTTGCAATAGATGCTGTAAAAAATCTTGTACTGTGGTGTCTTCCACTTCTTGTTCCAAATAACCATAGAAATCTAGATTATATTAATCATATTGAAATTGAATGTAAAATGGTATCTTTAAACTTTCTATCCTAAATTAGGAGTTGCAATTTGCAGTCTCCATATGTTCCAACCCCAAGGTCTTATTTGTGCTTCCTAGAGCATCCCACAACACCAAAAGTGAGCTACAAATGTTTGCTTTATGAAGGCATTTATATTTAGAAGTGGTGAAACCATAGTAAAAATCATAAGCCTCTGTGAGATGAAATATGCCTATTTCCATCCTTAAAATCTCTCCATACATAGCCCAATTACACTGAATTTTGAACTCTGAAATTCAGTAACAAAATATCACTTTCCAGTAGCTTGATTCTTCAGTTTAAGAAAGTTAAAATAAGAGTGGAAAATACATAGTACAAAGCCTTAGAAAACATGCCTGGTTATTTTTTTAATAGTTACTTTCCTTGATTGTCCTGGGAGTGGAAAAACTGGGTACAAATCAAAGTAAAATTTGTTAAAGTTTGTTAATGTTTCCAAATGTAAAATAATGCACTTGGGGAAAAAGAATCCTCAATCTGAGTATTGTATTGGCAGTTCTGTGTTAGCAAAAACTTCAGAAGAGAAGGATTTAGGGGTAATGATTTCTGACAGTCTCAAAATGGGTGAACAGTGCAAATGGGTGGTAGGGCAAGCAAGTAGAATGCTTAGCTGCATAGCTAGAAGCATGAAGAGGGAGATTGTGATCCCGCTGTATAGAGCACTGGTGAGACCACATTTGGAATACTGTGTTCAATTCTGGAGACCTCACCTACAAAAAGATATTGATAAAATTGAACGGATCCAAAAATGGTGGAAGGTCTTAACTTAACTTAACTTAAGCATAAAACTTATCAGGAAAGACTTAATGAGCTCAATCTGTACAGTCTGGAGGACAGAAGGGAAAGGGGGGACATGTTCGAAACATTTAAATATGTTAAAGGGTTAAATAAGATTCAAGATTCATGTTTTTAATAGGAAAGTGAATACAAGAACAACGGGGCACAATCTGAGGTTAGTTGGGAGAAAGATCAGAAGCAAGATGAGAAAATATTATTTTACTGAAAGAGTAGTAGATGGTTGGAACAAACTTCCAGCAGATGTGGTCGGTAAATCCACAGTAACTGAATTTAAACATGCCTGGGATAAACATATATCCATCCTAACATAAAATACAGGAAATAATATAAGGGCTGACTACATGGACCATGAGGTCTTTTTCTGCCATCAGTCTTCTATGTTTCTACTTTTCTACATCATTTTCTTTAAACTATTTTAATCTCTCTTTGTAAGATAGCCTGTAACACTGATGGCGAACCTTTTTTGGTTCGCGTGCCAAAAGGGTGTGTGTGCGTGTGCTAGCAGGCGTGCACATGGCCATACCAATTTGCTTCCCCCCATGCATATGCCGCCCCCGCACTGCCCCTGCGCAAAATTCCCCCCTGTCCTTGCGCATGCGCACAGGCCTCACTGAAGCCTGGGACAGTGAAAAAATGGCCAAACTGGAAGTTCAGAAAAATGGACTTCCGATTTTCCCATTGTGCTGTTTTTCGTACTCTGGAGGCTTTGGGGAAGCTTCCTGAAGGCCCAGAATGCAAAAACAGCACAACAGGCAAACTTTGTTTTCTGAACTTCTGGTTTGCCCGTTGGGCTGTTTTTCACACTCCAGGGCTTCAGGAAGCTTCCCTGAAGCCTCTGGAAAGTGAAAAATAGCGTAACGGGCAAACTGGAAGTCCACTTTCCTGAATTTCCAGTTTGCCCATTGTGTGGGGTTTTTTTGCACTCTAGGGCTTCAGGGAAGTATTCCTGAAGCCTCCGGAGGGCAAAACGGCCTTCCCCAAAGCCGAAAATCAGCTGGCTAGCACGCACATGGATACTGAAGCTGAGCCCTCTGATATGGCTCCATACCTGTGGTATACATGTCATAGGTCAATGATGGCAAACCTTTTTTTCCTCTGGTGCCGAAAGAGTGTGGGCGTGTGCTATCGTGCATGCGTGAGTGCTCACACCCATAACTCAATGCCTCAGGAGAGCTTCTCTCACCCCCCCCCTCGAGGGCCTCTGGAGGCTGGAAACGGCCTATTTCCCAACTTCTAGTGGTACCAGTAGGCTCGTCTTTCACCCTCCCCTATCCCCCAGGAAGCTCTCTGGAAGCCAAAAACACCCTCCCAGAGCCTGTGTGAGCCAAAAATCAGCTGACCAGCACACACATGCATATTGTAGCTGAGCTAGGGCAACAGCTTGCGTGCCAGCAGATATGGCTCTGCGTGCCACCTGTGGCACCCATGCCATAGGTTCACCATCACTGTCATAGGTTCACCATCATAAGAACATAAGAACATAAGAAGAGACATGCTGAATCAGGCCAAAGCCCATCGAATCCAGCATTCGGTGTCACATAGTGGCCCACCAATTGTCCATGGGGATCTTGAGCAGAAAGAGAAGGCAAGACACTCCCTTTCCCTTGACCCCCAACAAGTGGTACTCAAGGGAATCCTGCCTGCCTCAACCAACATAGAGGCAGCACTTGGATATCCGTTTCAATAACCATCTATATGCTTGGCATCCATGAATCTGTCTAATCCTGCCTTGAAGCTATCAAGGTTGACAGCTGTCACAACCTTTTCTGGAAGTGAATTCGATAAACCAATGACCCTCTGGGTGAAGAAATATTTCCCTTGATTTGTCCTCACTTTCTTACCTATGAGCTTTAGGGAGTGCCCCCTTGTCCTAGTATTGTGTGATAGAGAAAAGAATTTTTCTCTATCCACCTTTTCTATCCCATGCATGATTTTATACACTTCGATCATGGACCTATAAGGAACAGATTCTTCTATGCCAGTCCTGTCTTTCTGGAAAAGGATACTTTTTGGCGTTAGTTATGTCACAACAATGCAATTTTCTCACAATGGTCTTTACTGACTATTTAGATTATAAGATACAGTAATGTTTTACTTACAATTTAATTGCTTTGTATGAATTTTACCAGTGTTTGCTATTATAATAATACCAGAACAGTTTTTTCTATTATGTAAATACTTAAAATAAATTTAAAATTAATCTCACCATCAAAGTTTTTATATTTCTGAAAGCCAGAAACAGGCTCTGGTAAAGGAACAGAGGTAGGGGCTGAATTTTGAACATCGTTGTCTTCATCACTTGCCAGTTCCAATTTCAATTTTGAATCCATCCAGTCATTAAGTAACTCTTGAGCTGCATTGATGAAAGCAATAGACTTTTTTTTTTTGTATTAGTTAGACTTCTATGACTAGCGGAGCAATTGTAGCTCCTTTAAATGTTAAATGTTGTCTGTGTTGTTTGTTTAATGAAAAATCAATTTAAAAATTTACAAAAAAAAAAAGAAAGCAATAAAAATATTACTAGATTCGGAATTATCAACTGAAGCAAAAGTTTAAAATATGAAAGGGAGTTTTACACCTGAAACATAAACTCTACTCAGAGGCAAATCAAACTGGCTTCTGCAATATTAGTCCCGAGGAGATTTAGCTAGGGGTAAAATTCTCCCAGTTTGGCCATCGTAGAGCCCATAGCAATCGCAGTGTGAGGCTTCGCCCACTCACCAGGATGCCACCATTTGGATTATTTTACCCTCTGAGCATGCGCAAAATGGTGGCATCCAGGCGGGTGTGCGAAGCCTTGCACTGCAATCGACTCTACGATAAGTAGCAGGTATGTCTTGAACAAGGAGCATTTCACCCCTGGATTTAACCAAGATTTTTATTCTAGTTTGTTAAAAATTCTTGGTATTATTTATAGTTGATCTTATATTTGAAAGCTCACAAGCCTAAGAGGAATTGGGAATCATGAATCTTTTAAATATCTATGTATCATTTTAACTGAAAGTAATTGAGGATAGCTTTAAATGGAGACCATATTATATACCGTATTTTTCGCTCTATAAGACGCACCTGCTGATAAGACGCACCTAGTTTTTAGAGGAGGAAAATAGAAAAAAAAATATTTTGAGCCAAAAAGTAGGCTAAAATATTTATTACAATAACACTGCCCTAGGGGAATTGGGAAAATATACAAACAAGCCCCCCTCTCTCTTTCTTTCTATCTCTCCCTCTTTCTCTCTACCTTTCTTTCTCTTTCTCTCTCTCCCTTTCTCTGTCCCTCTCTTTCTTTCTCTCTGTCCCTCTTTCTTTCTCTCTGTCCCTCTCTTTCTTTCTCTCTGTCCCTCTCTTTCTTTCTCTCTGTCCCTCTTTCTTTCTCTCTGTCCCTCTCTTTCTTTCTCTCTGTCCCTCTCTTTCTTTCTCTCTGTCCCTCTCTTTCTTTCTCTCTGTCCCTCTTTCTTTCTCTCTCTTATCTCTCCTTCTCTCACTCACTCTCTTTGTATCTCTCTCTTTCTCTCTCTCCTTCTCTATCTCTCCCTCTTTCTCTCTCCCCCTTTCTATCTCTCCTCTTCCTTTCTCTCACTTTCTTTCTCCCTTATTTTTTCTGTTTTTCTGCTGTGGGCGGTTTAGGGCCCCTCAAACCCCGACGACCTCGCCCCTGGATCCTGGCCGGGACAGGGCAGCTTCCTCTGACAGGCGCCGCGCGGGGCCGAGGGGGCTCAGCAGGAGGCACAGCGGCGGGCGGAGAGAGGGAAGGGGGGCAGCGGCGGGCGACCCTCCCCACCTCCTGCAAACGCGGCGGGCGGCGGGGGGAGAGCGAAGAGCCGGCTCTGGCGGGCGCGGGGCTTGGCTGGCTGGCGGGGGGAGCGCCGCTGGTGGTGCGAAGGGAGACCCTCCTCCGGGAGGGAGGGGGCCAGGCAGCAGCTAGCCAGCCGAGTTCGCAGCCAAACTTTGCACAGGCGGCGGCCGGCTGCGAGCGACTGGCTGAGACCTCCCCGCCTCCTGAAGCGATTCCCATAGCCTTCCCAAAGGCTCGGAACCGCCAACGCTCCTCCGGTGCCGCTCCGCCTCCTAAACCTGCGGGGTGGAGGCGTCCCCCGGCCCAGCACTTCCGGAGGCTGAAAAGCGCGGCTCTCTTCGGGGTTGGGAAGAGGAGAGGCGGCGACAGAGGCGGCGGTCTCCAGATGAGTATATCGCCGCCCCCCCCCCTCTGCTCCAGCGCCTCCCCCCCCTCCCTGCCTGCATCTTCGCTCCATAAGACGTGGCTGATTTTTCATCCTACTTTGGGAGGAAAAAAACTGCGTCTTATGGAGCGAAAAATACGGTAGATGTTTTTAAATATCTGTGTTTCATTTTAACTGATACTAAGTGCTATTGCTAACATGTTGCAAGCCGCCCTGAGTCTAAGGAGAAGGGCGGCATAAAAATTGAATGAATGAATGAATGAATAAATAATATAGTCTCCATTTAAAGCTATCCTCAGTTACATAGATAGTAATCAGCACTTTGAATAACTGAGCTATGCTTCATCAAATTTCTCTATAAAGTTAAATTACATAAATCAGGTATTATCACAATCTCTTGAAGTAATGGAATGTTCCAACTCCATCTCCCACAAAATGACATAATTGTAATACGGTGATGGAAGAAGAAATCCCTGTTTTTCTAGTTATGGGTAATCTATTGTTCTTTTTCTACAATACACTAAAAAAATCCCATAATTATTCTGAATCAGCTGGACTACATAACAAAATGTTTAGGAAATACCTTCTACATATGATTCATCATGATCCAACAGCTGCTCTGTTGTTTCCAAATCCAGCACTGGACCATGAAGTCCACGAGAATAGGGTGCTTTTTTTAATGAAAAAGCTTCAGAAACAGCAAATTCAGAGGCTTGTTCCACCCGCTGAATTTAAAAAAATAAATAATAGAAATGGTTAAGATTGGCTTATTTTGTCTTACACAAGAAAAGATATTTAGATCGGCAATAAGATTGGAAGAACATGGTATTTATTCTGCTGACTTTATCTTTTTGATTTTGATTGTTTCTTTTATGTATTGAAGGGTATTTCTTTTATTGATGCATTCTTTTATATTAAAATTGTTATCCACAGAGGGTTTTTTTTGAAACTGAGAAGTGTATTAATACTTAAGATAACATCTACTAAAATGCTAGATTTTAAGTGATCTGTCCTACTACAGATATATGTGTACACACAGACACACACACACACACACACCTTCTTCCAAGAATTCAGGGCAGTTTATAATGGGATTTTCCTTCAATTTATCCTTATAACAGCAACACTATGAAGTAAATTAGGTTGAAAGAGTCGCTGGCTCAAAATTTCCATACTAAGAGGGGGCATGAATTTGGGCTGTCCTAGTCCAACCCTAAACCATTATGGTTCTATCAATAGATTTATAGCTTTATGCACATCAATACATTTATAGATTTATACACATTTTTCAACATAATTAAATTTACATGTGTTTATTTTCTTCTAATAATAATTGTAATAGACTTTAACATCTGCACAATTAACAGTCCAGTATCATTCATAATTACAGTATTCAGAAAATGAGTCTCATTGGATTAACTTGGGATTTCATCCCACTGAGTAAGAAGAGTTTTTCTCCCCAGATATTTGAGACAGAGCATTACTTTATTTTTCCTTACCTTTATCCAGTACTCTATACTGTTAGCATCAAACTGTGGCTGGGAATTAAAGAATAAAATATGTTAATTTTCAGTTAAAGATCAAATTAAAGTAAAATTAAGAGATTGCTATGAATGCCTTTATATAAGAGCTTCCATTTTGTAAAACTTTAATGAAACTAGTTAGTACAGTATATTGTAATTATTATATTTACATAATGTTATTCAGTAGACATGTTGTAAGCCACCCTGAGTCTTTGGAAAAGGGAAGCCTAAAAATCTAAAAATAAACAAACAATCAAATAAATAAGTATTTGGATGACCGATGGAAATATACATACTTAGGTGTGCATAGAAAAATGCCCTCTACTGTTTTCTTTCATTGATCAAAGGGCTCTAGTGGTTTTTCATAACTTCTGTAAGAAGGCCCACTTACATGGCAGTGCAAAGCTGGCTTTGATCTCAAAAAGTTAGATAAGGTGAGATCTAATTATTTTTAGATGGAAGCCACCGAGACATCTTAGGGCTGTACAATTTGGCTGAGAAGTCAAAAAAAGCAACTCAGCTGCTGCCTGCACAGAAAACTCATAAAACTGCTTCTGTGTTGCTCCAAGAAAACCACATCAATGCATTCACATTAATTGGGCTAGACTTGAGGTATATGTTATCTTTTCTGTAATAAGGCACTGAGTTTTATCACAGTGTGACAGTGCCCTTTGAATAAGAAAAAGAGTCCAGTTTTGCATAGCAAGAACCAAATGACTAAGGAAGCCCCTGCGGGATTAGAAATCTGCTGCCCCCCTCCCTCCACAACTGCTACTTCTCATCACATCTATCCTGATAGACATCTGTTGGTACTCTTGAGTTTCCATGAATTGGTCCAATTTCAGTAGGCCCTCACTATATCCTGTGGCAACGAGTTCTGTATGCTCTGAGTACAGGTAGTCCTCGATTTACAAGCTTGTTTAGTGACTGTTCAAAGTTACAATGGCGCTGAAAAACAGTGTTACAGGACTGTTTCATTCATTCATTCATCTTGTTGTATGAATTTGTATGCTGCCCAATTCCCTAAGGATTCAGCCGCTCACTACCAAAGAGAATAAAACATACAGCATTAATATTAAAACATCTAAAAAGAGAAACAATTTAAAACCCACAATAAGACCATATGTACAAACGTTGACCAATGACTATTTCAGCTTCAATTGCAACAACACAAGAGCACGCAATAGATTCAAACTTAATATTAACCGCTCCAAACTTGACTGTAAAAAATATGACTTCAGCAACCGAGTTGTCGAAGCGTGGAACTCATTACCTGACTCAGTAGTGTCAACCCCTAACCCCCAACATTTTTCCCTTAGACTATCCACGATTGACCTCTCCAGGTTCCTTAGAGGTCAGTAAGGGGCGTGCATAAGTGCACCAGTATGCCTTCCGTCCCCTGTCCAATTGTCTCTCCTTATCTCATTTATCTTTTCTTCCTTTCAAATATGTTCACCTATACTTTTATATATTTTCTTCTGTTCTTTTCTTTACTTATATTATTACATATCTTTCTCTTCAATGTGTATTATGTATTGGACAAAATAAATAAATAAATAAAATGATCATTTGATCAAAATTGCCAACTATTTTATATATTTATGACGGTTGCTGTGCCCCAAGGCCATGCGATTCCTTTTTTTGTGTGATCTCCCAACAAGCAAATGGATTCACTTAACCAAATAGGTTACTAACTTACCAACAACAGTGATTCACTTAACAATCGTGACACCAAATGTCGTATAAATGGGGCAAAACTCACTCAACACGTTTCCCTTCACAGAATTTTGGGGCTCCGTTGTGGTCGTAAGTCGAGGACTACGCGCACATGCACTTTTTCTTGCTGGCTCAGTTACATGAAATAAAGGCACGCTTTAACATTATCCAAAAATGTGACCATCTATACAAGGGGTAGGCAAAGTTGGTTCTTCTATGACTTGTGGACTTCAGCTCCCAGAATTCCTGAGTCAATCATGCTAACTCAGGAATTTTGGGAGTTGAAGTCCATATGTCGTAGAAGAGCCAACTTTGCCTACCCCTGGTATAGGCGGAAGAAGACTGTTTGGAAAGCGACTTTAGGAATAAGTAGCCGACCGGGTCAAGGTCACAGTCTTTTTTCTTTTTACCTTCTTTTGCCGCGATGCTGGCTGATTGAAACGTCGCCAACGATAAAGCTCAGGACGGGGTCGCACGGCCGCCATTGGGGGGGGGGAGCCCAATCTCGATTTCCTCCTCTCCGCCTCGCACTGTGCTTTGTTCCCCGCGCAGTTCGGGTGGGAGGCGAACTCCTTTCCTTCAAGCAGGACCGACTAGCCGCATTCGAAAGCAAAGCGCCCCAGCCGTCCGCTCCAGCGGAGAGCAGCGTCCCTACGCTTTGTCATGGCAACGTTTCCGCCAGTGAAATGGGCGCTTTCTCTCCCGCCTTTCTATCGAACCCGAGCTGTCGACTTTTTATGACGTACGCATTCTCCATTAAAGAACCGGCCTTACGGAGAAAAAAAGCAAAAATTCGTAACGGAAACGGCGTGTTACCGCTTGTGGGGATTGATGCGTAAGTGTAATCGCGCGTTTGCTATTTACACTGTAGACCAGGAGTCCTTAAACTTAATCTCAACCTTGAGCTATCTAGAATGTCAATGTCCTGGACATATTGCCTGGATGTTGTTTATTTCATTTATTTATTTAATTTATTTGTCAAACATGTATAGGGTAGTAGTATACATGTATGTACTTCATGTAGTAGTACATGTTATACAAACTATACTATACAAACATGTATGGTATAGTTTGTATAAGCATAACATAAAAGTAACGATAGGAGAAGACGGTAGGACAGGGACGGTAGGCACACCGGTGCGCTTCTTACAGACCTCTTAGAAACGGGGAGAGGTCAACTGTAGACAATCTAAGGTTGAAGATTTTGGAGTTAGGGGAAGAAACCACAGAGGCAGGTAATGCATTCCAGGCATTGATTGCTGAAGTCGTATTCTCTGCAGTCTAGTTTGGAGCGGTTTACATTTAGTTTGAATCTATTATGTGCTCGTCTATTGCTGCGGTTGAAGGTGAAGTAGTCACTAACAGGAAGGACATTTGGGTATATGATTTTATGGACTACATTTAGATCAGATCGGAGACGACATAGTTGTAAATTGTCTAATCGCAGCGTTGCAAGAGGAGGAGTGTAGGACTCTTCTTGTGAAATATTTCTGAACTCTCTCAAATATTTCTGTTTGAGTCTACATGGGATGAATAAGCTCAGGGAACTCAGTTTTGCCAGTGCCAAGTAGCTGTGATTATTTGGACTCCCTTGGAAATTGAGATCTGGGGAGTAATCATTGGCCTTGGGTGGGGTGCTACTTCCCCATTCAAACTGGGGATCCTTCTGGATTCACTGTCCTTGCTTAGAAGCCTGTGGCACTGTAACTAAGAAAGTCCAACTGATCCAATGGGTGCACCAATTGTTCTTACTTCTAGAACAGGAGGCATTTCAGGTTATCACTTATACTCTAGTTCACATCATCACTGGACTTGATTCTACAAGGGGCCTGCTCTTGAAACTATCTAGAAGCTACAGCTGGTCCAAAATGCAGTGATGCACACCACGATACCTTACTACGATCAACCTATGTATCATTTGTACTTCATGAGTTGCGTTGTTTACCATTTCTGGGTGTAATTCAATGTGCTAGTTATCACATATAAACCCTTGACATGCAATGGATGATAGTTTCAACATGATTGGAATTATAGCTGGCCAATGGAATTTCTTTTAGGTTATCTTCTCCCTTATCTCTTCCACATCATTAAGCCAAAGCAATTTCTACCTTTGCGGTAACAATGCCCATCAAATTGAGACATTCAGAAACCAAAGTTTTGGCTTCTAAGTCTTGCAGATTTTTCTTAGTTCACATTCCCACTAATTCAGGGATCTCCAATCATGGCAACTTTAAGACTTATGGACTTCAATTCCCAGAATTCCTCAGTCAGCAAAGCTGTCTGAGGATTTCAGGGAGTTGAAGTCCACAAGTCTTAAAGTTGCCAAGTTTGAAGACATCTGCTTGTAGGCCAAAAGCAGATACCAGATCATGGAATTCTGGGGCTTGCTATTTCATCTCCTACTCTCCCCCCCCCCCCCAAATCTAATCTGTCCATAGGATTAGATACCTCCATCACCCCCTAAAAGAACTCCCTATGCCTCCAGTTGCATCGTAATGATGGCTCCTATATCCCTCACCATGTTCATTCTGGAGACATCGTTATCTCGCATGTGGAGATTCTTAGTCATCCAAGTCATGGTTGCCCAAAAGGTGCTTTTTCACTGAACTTACGTGTTTTTTTGTTTTCTTGGAAACGTTTCACTTTTAATCCAATAAGTTTATTCAGTTTTGAACAAAGTCCAGTTGCCTTTTGAAAAAAAAGCACATTTGGAGGGAATTGAATTGGGTTTTAGGTACATTACAAGCAAAAAACTCTTTTTAAAAGTTTCAACTGTATATTTTACTATTGTAATTTGAAATACCACTGATAACATAGAAAAGTATCAAGCCTTTAAATTTAATTAAAAACATTTTTTATGTAATGGACTTAAAACATGCAGCATTACGAGGCTTTCCAAATTTGGGTTGCAAAAATCCGGAGGACCACAAGATGTTAATATAAAGAAACAAAAAAATATACCCCCTGCCATTGCTTTAGTGCTTTTGTACCAAACCCAGATTTAGTAGCCATACCACAGAGTGTTATTCCAGTCAAGTACCAGTGTTATAAATACTTATTGTTTTCTAATCCATATAAGTGGCTTGTTTTGGTGTATAAATTAAAGTAACTTGATGTCTTCTACATATGTTGGACTCTACTTCATAGCTTATTCACCTTGGTGCTTATTAGAGCTGAAAACAAAACTTGTGAATAGTAATTCATTGCTTTTATTTGAATGCAGAGAAAATAGTAATGCCCTCCGTGATACAAAATGTCATGGAATATCAGTGTAAGATAAATAATACATCATGACCATACATTTAGAGAAAACTGATTCAAGATGACTTAGGGTTCTGCTTATTGATCATATGCTGTTGTTTCAGGTGTGTTGATGAAGATGAAAGTAAATCTCTGCAAAATAGTTGATGGCTGTCGCCTTGGGACACTGATAAATCTTGGCAAGAAAAGCGTTCAGTCGATGGAAATTCCAGGATGTCTGCTTTATACCAAAATGGGAACAGCACCACACCTTACCCATGATACACTGCACAATATTCAAGGTGTTCCTGTGGTTGCCCAGATTTCACTTACAACACTGTGAGTGCAATTTCAGCCTTTGTAGGTAAAATGCAGAGGCAAATGCAGACTTTGATCTGATTTAAAAAAAAATATGTGTTTGTTTTATGTATATATGTATGTATACGTATATAGGCATAATTTTGGCATAATGTTAGTACTGTGTACAAGACAGTTGGGTTGGCAGTATATTAACAAGCTGACAATGAATGTTTGTTTATATTGAACTACTATAACTTTAAGAGGTAGTGTTGCAAATTGCCATAAGAGGGAGCCAGAAGCATGATTTTCTCTCTCTGCTCTCTCTTTTCTGTTGATTTACTGTGACTGATGTAGTAAGCTCTGTGTTACTTTGATGGGTTTGTAAGCTGTAATGTATGTGATATGTAAGACAAAGGCAAGCTTGTAATATTATTATTGTATTCAGAAATATTGACTGATTTGAATGTGTATGACTTTAATTTGACTGCTATTTCTAAAAGTAAACACTATTTTATACACTTTAATGTATCTGTCTTAGATGACTGAATAATTACTCATATCTGCTGGAATCCCACATTTTCTTCTGTGCATGTCCTTGATAACTCAAGGGTTCTGCACACTCCTTAACACATTCGTCATAGAATTACATTCAAATACTGCTGTCCTATTTGGGCAAATCCTTCTCAAAATTCTTCTTTGCTCTAGGATTGCAGCCTGAGATTTCAATGGTGATTTTACTTACCAGATTAGTTACAGGACTGTCTCCTGCCTCTTGAATCCTAACAACCGGTCAGATCCCACAGAGTTGGCCTTCTACAGGTCCTGCCAGCCAAGCAATGTTACCTGGCGGGGCCTAGTGGAAGGGCCTTCTCTGTGGCGGCTCTAGTCCTTTGGAACTAACTTCCCCCCCGAGATTTGCGCTGCCCCCACTTTCCTGGCTTTTTGAAAAGTTTTAAAAACGCACCTTTGCTGGCAGGCCTGGGACCGTTGAGCGTTGATACTCTGTTCTGGTTGACAGTATGATTGTGGTTGGAATGAATTTAGGTTGAATGGTTTTAAATTTTAGTCTTAGGTTTGTACCTGGGTTTTTTAAACTCTGTATTTTGTATCTATTTTATTATGTAAGCCGCCACTAGTCCCTTGGAGAAGGGCAGCCTAGAAATCCAAGTAAATAAAATAAAATAAATATATGCTAACATTGCATAATCTTTGAGTTTGCTGGTCACATATATCAACATTATTAAGTTAAGAGGAAGCTGTTTTGCACTTTGAGAAGTACTTTGCTTTATGATTCCTCAACCATATTAGATACAAGATATTTGTTGGATAGTGAGAAACTATATAACAAATTATAGGGGGCTCTCTTTGTGGCTAGAATCACTTGGGTCAATGGTTAAAACAGATATCATCTAGGACTAGAATGAATTCATACATTAAGATGTTTTTCAAACTACATTATTTACATATTGTGCATTAATGCATGAATTATATACCTGTCTAACATATTTTTCTGTTGGGATGCAGAGCAGATCTTCGAGAGGTCTTGCAGGAATATAAAGAAGGAATTGCAAAATTCATAGGTAAAAGCATAGGGGTGGCTTTTCATCATTTGAATGTTTGTTTTTAAATGTTTAGCTTTTTAAAATATTTTAAAGTAATTGTGTTAATTGGATTTAGATGTGTTTTATATACTGTATTTTTAATTGAAATGTTGTGAGCCGCCCCGAGTCCACGGAGAGGGGTGGCATATAAGTCCAATAAATAAATAAATGAAACATGTTGAAGCATGTGTTATTGCATCTAAAATTGTTTGGATGCCACTAAAACTCTTACGACTTTAACCTTTAACTAGGCAAAGAGGTGCATCATAGGGCAAATATTGGTCAACAAAGCACCTCAAATGAGCTAATTTACAGAATGCCAGGATCCAATACTCCCAAAGAGATGTATTTGGGGACATTGTGACTGGTTCAATGCTGCCAGGCTGCTGTGTGATCCTGATTTTCATCAATTCTGTGATAATTTCCAGGCCACTTACATAATTCTTCTCTCCATTCCTGAATTAGCAGCAGCCACTTATCTGCCTCCTTATTAGGGATTGAAGGAGGGAAGAACGGAGAAAGCAAAAATAAAAATAAAAATCTGTGAGCAGGAATTATCCTCTAGCCCCCATGATGAGAACAATAACAAATGTAGAATTCTTGATGCTGTCCCAGCTTGATTGTTCAAAGAGCATCAAGAACTCCACAGTTCCACTCTTAAGCTATGTATATTCTCCTTTATTGGCAATATTACATTTCTTGCATTTTAACTAACTAAGGGAATCAATAAGAAATTTTGATGTTTTCTTGCAATGCTGCTATTTGGCCTTTGAAAAGAAGCTTATGTTTTTTTGTCTAAGTGAAATCAATAAATGTGATACTCTCCTTTGACAGTTTAGGGAGCTGAATCCCTGGAGATAGTATTAATTCTCTTTATGGGTGATCCCAGTAAGGCATGCTTTTGGCAACCTTAATTTACTAATTTCTGATCAGTTATTATCCAGAAGGTATGCTTTTGAATTTAAATAAGGATTTGGTAGATAAAGACATGATCCATATGAAGTTATAGGATAGAGACATTGGTGATTGATTTTTGCTTGTTGCAAAGGATATTGATTAAATGACTTAGGATTTATTTGGAATTACGTTTTTTAATTGTAATCTATATGATGTGTCAAACCTAGACTTCTCTCCATTTTTATTATTAAATTTTAATTCCTTAAATCCTATACCAGTTATACAACAGACTAACCAACCATTCTGTGCATCTGATGAAGTGAGCTTTAATTCCTGAAAAATATGCTATATTTTTTTTAAAAAATAGATAAGTTGCTATCAGATTCCTTCTGAGTTTTTGTTACCAGAAACTAACAGTGTAGATCTTTGTCTTACATTATCCTGAAAAGTAACTAGAAATAATTTTTGGAGGCTATTAATAGTTTATTTAAGAAATATAGCATTATGATAGAAAAATTCATTGTCTCTATATTAAAGATAACATTTTTTTGGACTTAGGTATGCCAGAATCAATATTATATTGTTCCCTTCAAGACCCTGCTGTTTGCTCCCCTCATGGCTACAACAGCATGAAGGTATAGTAAACTTGAGTATTTTCATGACTTTTTAGTCTTAGCTATTCACTCCAATACCCATTATTTTTTAAGGAAAGATAATAATAGTGGCAGAAACTGAAGATTCCTGTATAGCTAGAAGGAAAAAAGTAGAATAATTTAATTAATATTTAATTAATTCATAGTGGATAAAGTCTATCCATCTCTCTTTTTTTCCTTTTTCCTTCCTTCCTTCCTTCCTTCCTTCCTTCCTTCCTTCCTTCCTTCCTTCCGACAGACTGTATCTATATGGAACAATAGAGGAAGGAAAGAACTCACAGCATCAAAGTTCATGGACATTCAAAAGGCTATCCAGCCAGATTGGTTCCAGTGTTTATCAGATGGAGACACTATTTCAGAAGACATATCCAGAAAGAAAGCCAGGAAATCTGTAGATCGATCATTGTGCTTTTTGGATGAATGTTTACAGATTCAAGAAAATTCTCCAGTAAGTATTGAATCTTTTAGAGGTGTATATACATATTGCAATTACTTCCTAATTTTTAGATACAGTAGTACCTCTAGATACGAACAGCTCCACATGTGAGTATTCCAAGCTACGAGCCGAGACGCGAGCAAAATTTCTGTTCGACACCCGAGCTCAAATTCGGGATATGAGCCGAGCTTCCACTAGGTGGCGCAAGAATTCCTTGCTTCCAGTTATCTCGGCGCGAAAAACAAAGTCTAAAGGCATTCGTTCAAGATGCGAGTTGATCGACATACGAGCTCGGGTCTGGAACGAATTAAACTCGTATGTCGAGGTACCACTGTATTTGGATAAACACAGCTTGCATAATTCCTAAATTGTTTCTGTCAACTCCTATATTTATGTAATTTTCCATTGCATTGGCATCCTTCAGTTTGGAAAGACCATGGTATCATGATCTGGATTCCCCAGAGCATGAAGCCTGGGGAGTTTAGTATGGAGGATAGACTGTTACCCAAGTAGCAAATCCCCCCTTTCCACGTCTCTGAAATATTCCAATGGAATGGCAAAGGCCAATATGATGGATTCCAGCTACATCTCAGGAGTTATCTGTACACAGTCACGAACTGCTTCCGGGACTCTGGCTCCGGATTTTGCCGCAAGGTTTACTCCTGAACCCTTTTCCAATAATGGATATAGCTGCAAGGTAGTGGAGGTTTGCAGTCAGAGTTTCCCTTCTCCTAGTGGTTGACCAGGGCATCTTTCATGCCTTGCCGTGCTCTTAGCGTACCACATCACTTGCAGAGACTGCCTTCATGACCGTTGACCTATTCTAATAGGTTTCATCTGCTCAGTCCACCGGAATCTGTCTTCATATGCTCGGGATAGACAAGTCCCTATCTTCTCCGAAGGTCAATGACCCATCGGCTACTCTCAGCCTGCTTTGGCCAGCCTGTCAAAGCTGTTGCCCAGGGTGTGGTCGTTGCGCATGCTACAGCTACTAGGAGACACAGGTGAGAGCTGAGTGACAAGTAGGGACCAAAGGGGAATGGGCTGCCCTAAAAGCTGCCCTAAATGAGCTGCTATAAAAGGACACGACATGCTCTTACATCAGAGGTGCTACCTCTTCCTGAGAACCCCATACACCCGTTATGTAATTAATAGAACAATAAGTACACATTTTTTTCTTTATTTCTGTTTTCTTTGTTTACCTAATAATACCTTTGTATTATTAATTGAATTTTATATTGATAAATCCAATTACAGTGGTACCTCAAGATACGAACCCCTCGTCTTACGAACAACTCGTGATACGAACCCGGGGTTCAGAAAAATTTTGCCTCTTCTTACAAACTTTTTTCGAGTTACGAACCGGCGTTCAGAGACTGCTGGGAAGCCGCGCGGCTGTTTTAAAAGGTAACAGACGGGCGGCGGGGCTTCCCAGAAGCCTCCCGAACGCCGGTTCGTAACTTGAACAAAGCTCGTAAGAAGAGGCAAAATTTTGCTGAACCCCGGGTTTGGTTCGGGAGGTTGCTGGGAAGCCCCCCAGGCCGGCTGCGACCTTTTAAAACACCCGCGCCGCTTCGCAGCTGTCTCCCGAAGCCGAACGCGGAAGTTCGGCTTTAGCGTTCGGCTTCAGGAGACAGCTGGGAAGCGGCGCGGCTCTTTTAAAAGGTCACAGCCGGCCTGGGGGGCTTGCCAGCACCCCCCCGAACCCCGAACTTTTGCCAAACTTCGGGGTTCGGGGGGGTGCTGGGAAGCCCCCCAGGCCGGCTGCGACCTTTTAAAACACCCGCGCCGCTTCGCAGCTGTCTCCTGAAGCCGAACGCGGAAGTTCGGCTTTGCCGTTCGGCTTCAGGAGACAGATGGGAAGCGGCGCGGCTCTTTTAAAAGGTCACAGCCGGCCTGGGGGGCTTCCCAGTACCCCCCCGAACCCCGAACCCGGGTTCGGGGGGGTGCTGGGAAGCCCCCCAGGCCGGCTGTCACCTTTTAAAACAGCCGCGCGGTTTCCCAGCAGTCGCCGAAAGCCGTTTTTTTGCGGGGGGGGGGGTTGGTTGCACGGATTAATTGACTTTACATTGTTTCCTATGGGAAACAATGTTTCGTCTTACGAACCTCCTCCTTGCACCAATTAAGTTCGTATCATGAGGTATTACTGTATTTTAGGGCTGTGCACTCTTCTACAAACACCTTTGGAAAAATACCACAGCACTCTTAAATGGAACCATTCCAGTTTGTGTCAGAATCTCTGAATATCATTTTATTTAAAATGTTTGATTCTTGCCTTTATAAAGCCCTTGAAGCTTGGAATAAATATTTAAAATAGTAATTCAAAAAAAATTCATATGAAGTCTATATTTTTGTGTTAAGAGAAAGACCTATTATAATGAAAAAATAAGTTGAATGTATCAAATTGAGGAATTGGTAACATATATTCTGTTTTCTTTCCAAAACAAAAATAGCTCTTGTATTAATCATTTGACCTTTAAACTTCAAGTAGCAAAAATAATGCCCAATGATCTTTTATCCTGTCGACTAAACCATGCCGTTTGGCGGGACCCAGGGGAAGAGCCTTCTCTGTGGCAGCCCCGGCCTCTGGAACCAACTCCCCCCAGATATTAGAGTTGCCCCCACCCTCCTTGCCTTTCGTAAGCTCCTTAAAACCCACCTCTGTCGTCAGAGATATTCCCTTCCCACTAGGCTTATAAAAAATTTATGCGTGGTATGTCTGTATGTATAATTGGTTTCTTAAATTGGGGTTTCTTTTTAAATTAACTTAAATATTAGATTTGTTTATATTGTTTTGTTATTGTTGTTAGCCGCCCCGAGTCTGCGGAGAGGGGCGGCATACAAATTTGATTTAAAAATAAATAATAAAGAAATAAATAAAGAAGTGGCAATCCAGATCTACATGACACTGATGGAAAAAAATTCAATCTGCTAGAATTTTTTTAAAAACAAATAGTTAAAATATTCTTAACTAGACCCATCAATAGTAGGACTATGAATCATACATGTTTTTAAAGTACGGTATTGCCTAAGATCATAATATGGGAATGGGGGAAAAAATAAGTGCGAGCTTATTCTAAGTTTATGTTCTTTGCTTATTCTATAGCTATTGTTTAATATCACAAGTGCAACAATCCGTAGGAAAGCCGACTACTTTCCATTCCGATTTTGTCCAACATTTGTTGAACCAAAGGATATATTTATATTTTACATATATTTGCCTTTCTTTTATACCAGGAATTGCAACAGAGTTCGATGATTGGAGTTATCGAAGGTGGAGATGTGTTGGAAGAAAGACTACGATCAGCCAGGGAGACTGCCAAGAGACCGGTGGCTGGATTTCTTTTGGATGCCTTTCAAGGAAATACCATGACTAAAGAGACTAAATTGAAGCTCTTAACCTCAGTTACAGCTGAGCTGCCAGAAGATAAACCAAGGTCAGAGCTAAATGGGATTTTTATTAAAGAATATCTAATGAAGCACTTGGATGGATTTTTACAAACACAAAGCAGTTTTGAATATATGATGAGACACTGTGTTAGGCGGTATTACAAAAGTAGACTTGTAATACGGACAAGCTCAAAAATTCTCAGCTGATGTTTACTGCATGAGCTGCCCTGTCCCTTTGTTTTATTGCTAAGAGCACCCACATTTATTTATTTATTTATTTGATTTGATTTGATTTGTATACCGCCCCTCTCCGGAGACGCGGGGCGGCTAACATCAACAATAAAGCAGTGTACAATAGTAGTCTGATGTTAGAAACAATTAAAAACTCATTAATATAAAAAAACCAAACATGCATACCATGCATACAATTGTAAAGGCCTAGAGGGAAGAGGGTCTCAATTCCCCCATGCCTGACGGCAGAGGTGGGTTTTAAGCGGCTTACGAAAGGCAAGGAGGGTGGGGGCAATTCTAATCTTTGGGGGGAGTTGGTTCCAGAGGGCCAGGGCTGCCACAGAGAAGGCTCTTCCCCTGGGTCCCGCCAAGCAACATTCTTTAGTTGATGGGACCCGGAGAAGATCCACTCTGTGGGACCTAACTGGTCGCTGGGATTCGTGTAGCAGAAGGCGGTCCCTGAGATAATCTGGTCCGGTGCCATGAAGGGCTTTATAGGTCATAACCAACACTTTGAATTGTGACCGGAAACTGATCAGCAACCAATGCAGACTGCGGAGTGTTGGTGTAACATGGGCATATTTGGGAAAGCCCGTGATTGCTCTCGCAGCTGCATTCTGCACGATCTGAAGTTTCCGAACATTTTTCAAAGGTAGCCCCATGTAGAGAGTATTACAGTAGTCGAGTTTCAAGGTGATGAGGGCATGAGTGACAATTATGCAAGGAAGTAATAAAATAGCCATTTTTAAAAGCAATTTGGGGATATTTTAAAACTTACGTTGTGTCATTCACTCAATTACATGCAAAATCAAGAGGAAAAGTTTGGAATTTGTTATCCCATTAAGTCTGAAGTTATTTCAAATGAAATTATAGTTAATTATAACATACATTATTTTTGTTAATTTATTTAGCACCATAAATTATCATTTTGAAAAAAATATTAAATGTTGCTAGTTTTTTTTCAACTATTGTACTAGTATCTCAAATTGACAATGCAGCCTCAATCAAAAACACATTCTGTGAATTGCAGAACTTTATTTTATGAAGCCATCTGCAAACAACCATGTTTAGTAAAGAATGTTGCCAACTGAAGCTCTGAATATTTTTTTATTTGATTTGATTCACGCACTGCCTGATTCCAAAATGATTCTACACCTCTGATCGCGACCATAATTTGTTCCATAACTTTGTTCTCAACCCAATTTGGTCATGACCAGAACCTAATTTTGGAAATTTGGCACTTACCAAAAAAACTGGCGTGGAAGGGGAAATTGGCTGCAGAAAATTTGTGTGTGTGTGGATTTTTTGTCGGAATCTGATTTGGTTGTGGTCAGAAGCATTTGTGACCCAGGTTTCTACTATTCATAGTATACAATATCAAATAAATAAAAGAAAAAACAAAACAAAACAATTAAAATAAACAAGGTAACATCTGATCACTCAAAACATTGTACATACGAAGACTCAACCGAAAAATGGGATCCATCCACCCCACTATACGTGGAGTATACAACATGGGAAAATTATGTTTTCTCATTTTAAAGTGCATGTGTGTTTGTGCCTTAGCATAGAAAGAACAAGAATTGATTTATTTTGAAAGGAAATCATCATAATTCCAAAGAGTTGTCTAGTTCATCTTCTAATCTTATTGCCAAAGTTCCTTAAGAAGACTGAATTCTCTTTTACTCTCATCAAAAGTCTTTCAAAAATAATTTATAATGAATAATAACCCATGTTGCCTTCCCCATGATAAATTCATTTTTACAATGATTATCATCTTCGTTCTTTCAGATTGAGATAAAGGTAACTATTGTACAAATAATAGGGGACAACAGTGTGTCTGTCAAAGTTTAGAGGCATCATTTTATTTTTAATAAGTATCTTAGATTGCTATTAGAAAAGTTGCTTTTAAAGAACTAAAAATGTTCATAAATTGTGTAATTGTTTTGTTAACAGAATGTAATTATCTTATTCAGAAAGCTTAAAAAGTACTTTATACTGTTGTCAGCACATTACTCCTATGGAGAGCAAAATTGCTATTCTTTACCTTTCAGGTCTTCTCAGACCTTCCAAATGAATTTAGAATCTGGCATTGTTAATAATAGTAGAGGAAGCTTGGTAAATACAAGGAGGCTTTTGCCTATACTGTTGGTAAAACATTGCAACGTACTAGTGCTGTGATTTGTCCTTTTTCTTTGGTTTGTTTTTCCATTATATCAAGATAATTCTAAAAAGTGAATGTATTATGTACACAAGTACACACTTGTGCATAGGTTTTTGTTGTTGTTATTTTTGTTTGCCTTCAAACAAACTTGCCTCGGAATGATGATTATGTCTAAGTCTAGTCAACATATCAAAAGTGGTTTGCCATTGGCTTGTTTTAGGGCTACGAGAGAATGACTGGTAAAAAGTCCCTTGGTTAGTTTCCATGCCAAAGCAAGAATAGAATTTAAAAGTTTCCTTGCTTCAAATCTAGTACACTAGCCATTAGATGAAATTAATTTGCAGTATATTTTATGCTCAGTTTTGAGAAGCTCTGTATATTACAGTGGAACCTCGACATACGAGCAGCTCTACTTACGAGCTACTCGAGATAAGAGCTGGGAGGGGAGCGACATTTTTGTTCGCCTCCCGAGCTCACATTCGGGATACGAGCGCCAAGGAGCTATCTCCTGAAGCCGAACGCTAACTTCCGCGTTCGGCTTCAGGAGACAGCTGCGAAGCGGCGCACGTGTTTTAAAACGTCACAGCCGGCCTGGGGGGCTCGGGGGGAAGCCCCCGAGCCCCCCAGGCCGGCTGCCACGTTTTAAAACACGCGCGCCGCTTCGCAGCTGTCTCCTGAAGCCGAACGCTAACTTCCGCGTTCGGCGGCAGCGGGTTTTTTTGTTGTTGCGCGGATTAATTGACTTTACATTGTTTCCTATGGGAAACAATGTTTCGTCATACGAGCGTTCCGACTTACGAGCCTCCTTCCGGAACCAATTAGTCTCGTAAGTCGGGGTTCTACTGTATTAGACATACCGGTAGTTCTGTGGTGGTGTAATAATGCCAGGAGCCTAATGCAGTTTTCCATCTTTCCGGAATGGTATAGAGGATTCCAGCAGTGCAATAATATCATGAAAACATCCTTTGAAAGAATGGTTGAATTTTATCTCCATTTATTTTGGAAAAGTAACCCCGCC
The DNA here is from genome assembly GCF_031021105.1 of Erythrolamprus reginae. Lineage (NCBI taxonomy): Eukaryota > Metazoa > Chordata > Lepidosauria > Squamata > Dipsadidae > Erythrolamprus > Erythrolamprus reginae. The sequence continues at coordinate 34,481,177 of NC_091953.1, read as the reverse complement.
ACCAAGAATCTGGGGATACTGGAATCTGCCACTGGAATTTTTAGGGCCATGTGACACACATAAATATGTATCCTTCAGAATTTTAGGCTCTGAGAGTGTTCCGTTTTCTTTCACTATTAAGGGAACATATATCGTGAATCAGCAATAGACATAATAATAATTATAATTTAATAATAATAAAAATTTATTAGACTTGTAGACTCGGGGCGGCTTACAACAACAGTAAACAATATAGGTACAAGTCTAATAATTAAAACTATGACTAAAACCCATTATCTTAAAAAACAATTGATATTACATAATCCTAACCACACATAACTTTTAATAGTCAGGGGGGGGGGCATGTACTAGTTGCCCCATGCCTGGTGACATAGATAGGTCTTAAGGCTCTTGTGGAAGGCGAGGAGGGTGGGGGAAGTTTGAATCTCTGGAGGGAGCTGATTCCAGAGGGCAGGGGCCGCCACAGAGAAAGCTCTCCCCCTAGGCCCGGCCAGACGACATTGTCTAGTCCAGTGTTTCCCAACCTTGGCAATTTGAAGGTATCTGGACTTCAACTCCCAGAACTCCCAGCCAGCATTTGCTGACTGGGGAATTCTGGGAGTTGAAGTCCAAATATCTTCAAGTTGCCAAGGTTGGGAAACACTGGTCTAGTCAACAGGACCTGGAGAAAGCCAACTCTGGGACCTGATTGGCCTCTGGGATTTATGCGGCAGAAGGCGGCATAAATCCTAGCATGTTTATGCATCCCTCCCCCTATTTATCTCCAATAAAGATTATATTTTCTTTTTAAATTTTTTTTTAAAAGACATAAAAAATGCAGTCTCTTGGTTGTCACAATTTCATTCATTGAGTCCCATTGGTATTGGGCAGCATAGACAAATCAAATAAATAAATAAATCATTTTTACAGTGTACCAATAAAATAGTTACTGTCATTGGTCAAATGTAATGTTCATTGAAGGACTTAGAAACAGAAAATAATTATGGTATTTTCCCTCTCACATTGTAGAGAAAGTTTGGATTAAATCTAGTGGATTCATCTACTAATTCAGGTGCTCGCAATACTCAAGATATGATTGGTAACTTGCAGATCCTTATAGCAGTTTCTCCCCTCACTCCTCAATTAAGTACCCTTCAGGTGATTCCCAGAATTTCCATCCAGTCTAGCCGGATTTGGAAGAAGTACAACACCTCTGGAGTCTTCCATGTTGAGAGAATGCTGTATACACAATATATACAACACATCTTTCAGCTGTGGCGAGGGCGGCATTTGCCCAGGTTCACCTTGTGCACCAGTTGCGACTCTACTTGGACCGGGAGTCACTTCTCACATTCACTCATGCCCTCATCACCTTGAAACTCGACTACTGTAACGCTCTCTACATGGGGCTATCTTTGAAAAATGTTCGGAAACTTCAGATCGTGCAGAATGCAGTTGTGAGAGCAATCATGGGCTTTCCCAAATATGCCCATGTTACACCAACACTCCGCAGTCTGCATTGGTTGCCGATCAGTTTCCGATCACAATTCAAAGTGTTGGTTATGACCTATAAAGCCCTTCATGGCACCGGACCAGATTATCTCAGTGACCGCCTTCTGCTGCACGAATCCCAGCGACCAGTTAGGTCCCACAGAGGGGATCTTCTCCGGGTCCCGTCAACTAAAGAGTGTCGCTTGGCGGGACCCAGGGGAAGAACCTTCTCTGTGGCGGCCCCGGCCCTCTGGAACCAACTCCCCCCAAAGATTAGAATTGCCCCCACCCTCCTTGCCTTTCGTAAGCTGCTTAAAACCCACCTCTGCTGTCAGGCATGGGAGAATTGAGACCCTCTTCCCCCTAGGCCTTTACAATTCTATGCATGGTATGTATGTATGTTTGTTTGGTTTTTTATTAATGGGTTTTTAATTGTTTCTAACATCAGGCTACTATTGTACACTGCTTTATTGTTGCTGTTAGCCGCCTCGAGTCTCCGGAGAGGGGCGGCATACAAATCCAATAAATAAATAAAGGAGTAACTGTCACATAAATTACCTCATAATGTAGGGTAGGAAGTTAGCCTTTGAGATTTTTCTCATCTACTTCTGAATTTTGGAGCAATTTTGGAATTCTGATAAATCACAGTGTGTGAAACCCAAGGTATTTAGAGAGGATGTAAATCCTTCCACTTCTCTCCGGCTTTATAAGTCATGTCTCACCTATTATTCAGAAACTTCATTGGTTGTTTGCGACTAGTTATAAATATCTACCTGGCTTCCTTATTAGACATAATTACTATAACTATAACTCAGAACTTGTAAGTACAACACCAAAATTTACCAATTCTGGTAAATTGGGAAAGGAGTGTATGAATAGAAGGAGAACAAAAGGAATTGCAGAAATATGTATCAAAAGTATTTTTAAATGGCTTTTTGTTTTGGTCTATTGCAGACTAATCCATGGAATGGGTAAACCAGATGAAGTTCTGGAGTGCATTAAAAGAGGAATAGATATTTTTGACAGTTGTTTTCCTTACCAGGTGACAGAACGATATTGTGCTTTGTCCTTCAGTTATGATTACCAAGAGAATCCTGAATCAGCAGGTATTGGCCTTGATAATCTTGTGTGTATGGGGATATTTGAATAAAATATTGGTAATGTGACTTTTAAAATTCTTATGATTATAATCTGTATGTTTATTCTGTTTATGATACTTCTGAGAATGTTCTAATTGTGTTGTTAATCACCTTCTCCTTTTTGTCCTATTGCACTGTAAACAAAACCTTACTTGTTATACAGTAAATTGCTACTTCCAATTGAGGCTTAAGATTATAGTTAGAACCGCTGTTATTTATAGTAAAACCTCCCTTTAGCAGATCTCAGAACAGCAGATTTTACATTCAGGGAACTAAAGTTCTATAATGGTTTACACAGTTACTGTAATGATTTAATTGCATAAATGATATAAGTAGATACATGTGATCTAACTTCCATAATTTTGGTAAAGAGATTTTGGAAATGATGTAAAATTGTAAATCACTCCAGTGACTTCCTATTTGATATCTGTTTATGAATAATGTAACCTCTATCCCCCATTCATATATTAAAACAAGGATTTGCTGATGATTAGCATCAGCAATTAGCAAATTCATTTCAACCCCATATGGTTGAAGAAACCAAGATACTTTTTAAGGACTTTTTCTTTTTGACTTTGTGCTCTGATGCTTTTTCTAAACCAACCAACCAACAAATGTTATTTGTTAATCGGAGTCATATGTGAAAATTTGTTGTTTTGTTCTTTGGCCTCCAAACCTGAAATACATAGGTTGATAAATGAAAGTCAAGGACTGTACAGGTGAAGCTTGAAAAATCAAAGTATCGTTGAAAAGTTCATTTATTTTAGTAATGAAACTTAAAAGATGAAATTTAATATGTGAGCAGCAGTGAGCCACCATTCCCAGCACTAGCGGAATGAACCGGGAGTGTGGGAGCGTCCATGTGCCGGGCGCAGGATTCGGCTTCTGCACATGTGCAGAAGGCAAATCTCACGGGAGGCCACATGCGTGTGAGATTTCCAGGGGTTTTTGCTTCCATGGCCTTCTCTGTGCTCTCCTGTTCCCAAAGGCCAAGACTCGCTTGGAGCGCCATTGCTGCATGCGCCAAGAGATGCCTGCGGCGCGGGAGAGCAGAGAGCAGGACTGCGGCGCAGGAGAGCAGAGCTAGAGCTTGGGCAGGCCACTGTTGCTGCTGGCCCCAGGTGCCACTCTAGGCGCTGCAGCAAGATTTGGCTGCTGCGCATGTGCAGCAGCTGAAATCTTGCGTAAAGCGAGATTTGGGGAAAAAGTGCCGATTTTTTTTGGTTCCATGCCTGCGCAGAAGCAAAAAACCCAGTAATTTTTACTGGAATTTTACTGAAACTCATAATCTAGTTGTAGAATATTTTAAAAATAAATAGGATTTCTATGTATTTCATATCTTTTCTCCTGATCATGATTATGAAAGATTCATCCTGATAGACATCTACAATTGGAAAATAAGAAGCTTTCTTTTTTAAGATTATATAACTGTCTTGATGGCTCAACCTTCAAATTTCTGATTAAAATGTAAGAGTAAAGTGATAGAACATGAATCTGCTTTAATTGAAAATAAATAACGCCACATTGCATTTAATGAAACTTGGTTAGAATGTCCTCTTACTTATTTTGAGTGGGTGGGAGTTACAAAACAATGAGGAATGTAGCCATTTACATTTTAAGCTTTTAACATTAAATTTCCTCCCTTTCCCCTATTTTACTGCCTTGGATCAAAACTATTTGGTTCTATATTTTGTGACAACTAGTTAAACATTTTAAATAGTGCCACAGCCTTTAATTATGAACTTCTCCTTTATTGCAGATATAAAAGAAGATGGAAAAACAGAAGTGAGGGAAGATGATGAAAATACAAAAGACGAAACATGCAGTGAAACTCAAGAAATGACTCCATTTGAAATACACTTGAAAGAAATAAAGTATGCTGGTTTTTGTTTACTTAAGATTCCAGATTTTCCTATGTGTGGGTCTTGAGTAATATTATAGTAATTTTTAATTGGGAAATAAATTCTCCTGAACATTGTGGGCCCTAATTTCATAAACAGGTGATTGCTTAATATTTCCCTTTCCCACTTTTTTCCATCTTGAGAACTACTTCTGACCACAGTTGCTGAAAATTAATATTGTGGTTGGTTACAAATTTCATTCAAAAAATGAAGTTTTAGTCCTAACAGAGGCTTAGCACTTGAAGAGAAAAATTCTCATTTTTTTTTCTCTGAGAAAAACTTAGCTCTTTAAATGTTGCATGACCTGACACATCAAATGGAAACCCTTTATCATCAAAATAATATTTTTAATGCTATACTTACTTATTTGAAAACAAGCCCCATTGAATTTAAAGAAATTTGTTAAGTCATTTTGCAGATGGATTTACTGTGTCTTGAATCAGTAATTCTGCAGAAATCCAATAATCATTCATTCCTAGTTGCTATTGAATAAGTATTCTGTCTCCTATTTGCTACTAAATACTATTTATGCTTTTAAAACTAAATACTGTATGTTTGAGCCAAGGAAAAATTGGATCACAGCCATTAAAAAAAACCCAACAAAAAACGTTTGTCATAGTTTGGGATTTGGTGCTGTGCTTTAGACATTCTTGGGGGATGATCTTATAATTAGGACCATTCATGAAACCTTAATTGCCCTATTATATGATGTGCTGAGCTGTATAATTGTTATGAGGTCAATAGGACTCCTAGATATCTTCTAGGTGCTTAACACTGGTTACATGGATCTCTTATAATGTTAAAAATATAATAGAGCTCTCTCAGAATGTTTTTTCTTCACATGAGTGACAGTATTTGGATGACAACAGGGTCATACTTGGTGGTTCTGTCTTGTTACTTGTCTCCCACTGCCTTGGTCCTCCTGTAATCATGTCATATATTTAAAAAAAACTTTTTAAGCCCAATGTGTCAAACTTGTAAAGGCTGTTCCCCCTATTAAACATTTGTTTGCATACTTTTTCTGCGCAGGTTGGACTACTGAAAAATATGATAGAATTATATAATCATTACCAAAAAAATAAGTCTGAATAAAAGTAGTAAAGTACAGAGAACAACAATAATTCATACCGAAAGGAATGTGCTAAAATCTTTCATTGTGAAGATCATGACAACACATGTTTTTAAATTCCATAACATTCTGGTTGGAGACTTGGAGTTCAACTAATCTAATATCAGTTGTTAATTTTAACCACCATATTACAGTCAAATATGTTAGCATGACTCTAGTTTGTAAGCTGCTTAAACTGATGGCCTGTTCTGACATTTTTGTGATGTACCATGTATGCAGATAATGTCATATAATGATGACAATATCAGTGATAATTAAGTGGGTTCAGCAATTAGCTTATACAGTGTTCCCTCGATTTTCGCGGGTTTGAACTTCGCGAATAGTCTATACCACGGTTTTTCAAAAAATATTAATTAAAAAATACTTCGCGTTTTTTTTTCCCCATACCACGGTTTTTCCTGCCCGATGACATCATACGTCATCGTCAAACTAATAATTTTTGCAAATAAATAACAAAAAAAATAATTATTGTTAATAAATAATTATGTTTATAAATATCAGAATCACTAAGTGTCTTATTCAAAGGTGAGTACCAGTAATAATGGTGAGTAAATGGTTGTTAAGGGAATTGGAAAGGGTAATTTAGGGGTTTAAAGTGTTAAGTGCTTGTGATACTGTTCATAGCCAAAAATGGTGTGCAGTGTTCCCTTGCTTTTAGATTATTACTCACCATGTTTATTTATTCAAGTTTATTTAAAAAAATGTTTTTTAAAGGCAGACATATGACATCATCGGGCGGGGAAAACCATGGTATAGGGGGGGAAACCGCAAAGTATTTTTTAATTGATATTTTTGAAAAACCGTGGTATAGACGTTCCGCGAAGTTTGAACCCACGAAAATCGAGGGAACACTGTATTTACTTCCGCATCTCTACTTCGTGGAAATTCAACTTTCGCGGGTGGTCTCGGAACGCATCCCCCTTGAAAATCGAGGGAACACTGTAGTTAGTTTTTAGAGTTACCACACTGGACCCAAAGTGTATCCTTAGCTGCATGGATGATTTACTTCTGATCCATTTACTTCTGATCCATTTCTCTTTTAGGTACCGGGAGGATTTTAATCCTTTAGTAAATGGATGCTCATGCTTTTGCTGTCAAAACCACAGTCGTGCCTATATTCATCACCTCATCGTGACCAAAGAGATGCTGGCTTACGTGCTTCTTATGATGCATAACTTTCAGCATTACTTTAGCTTCTTTTCTTCTATCCGAAATGCTTTGAAAGAAGATAAGTTAGATCAGTTAAGCAAGATTATCAGCAGGCAAGCCCCCTGAGGTCAGATATGTAAAAAGAAGATTCCCCAACCTGGCTTCCACTTCTGGATCAAGATTATGGAGAAGAGCTGTTATACCACAAGGATAGACACCCACGAAAATCCATTTTTTACCTGCCATCTCAGAGTATAACTTTCTAAGTTCTTATCATTGTAAGAAAGATTGAGATTTTTTTCAAAGTATTAATCTTTGAAAAAGATAAAAAGAACTATATTCTCTAGATCAGTGATGACTAACCTGTTTTGGTTCACATGTTTCAAGTTTCAAGTTCAAGTTTTATTGCACGAATCCCAGCGACCAATTAGGTCCCACAGAGTGGGCCTTCTCCGGGTCCCGTCAACTAAGCAATGTCGGTTGGCGGGCCCCAGGGGAAGAGCCTTCTCTGTGGCGGCACCCGGCCCTCTGGAACAACTCCCCCCGGAGATTAGAACTGCCCCCTACTCTTCCTGCCTTCCGTAAACTTCTTAAAACCCACCTTTGCCGTCAGGCATGGGGGAATTGAAACATCCCCCCCCCTGGGCACGTTGAATTTATATATGGTCATGCTTGTGTGTGAGTCTGTTAGTTTGTGGGGTTTTTTAAATCTTTAAAATTTTAAATTGTTGATTACTTATGATTTGTCTTTTTACATGTTGTGAGCCCGCCCCGAGTCTTCGGAGAGGGGCGGCATACAAATCCAAGTAATAAATAAATAAATAAATATATGCCGCCCCCTCTCCGAAAACTCGGGGGCGGCTAACAACAATCATGAAAAATATACAATAAAATCCAATACTAAAAGCAAATTAAAACCCCTTAATATATAAAAACCAAACATACATACAAACATACCATGTATACAGTTGTAATGGCCTAGGGGGAGAAAAAAGTCTTAATTCCCCCCATGCCTGGCGACAGAGGTGGGTTTTAAGTAGCTTACGAAACATACCTAAAGGAGGGCACAGGGGGTGTGCGTGTGTGTGCCCATAATTCCATGTGCCCCTGTGCATGTGTGCATGAACCTCTCCGGCGCACGATGACACGCCTGTTTTTTTGCTCTTCCCGGGCTTCAGTACCTCTCTAGGAGCCTGCCCACAACTTCTTCAAGTTGGAAAACGGAACATTTCCAGCCTCCAGAGGACCTCCAAGGTGGTGGAGAAGGCCGTTTCCGCCCTCCCCAGGCTCCTAGAAAGGCTCTTAGGGAGAGCAAAAATTGGGCCCTGCCCACCTCTTCCGGAGGCTGAAAACAAGCTGTTTCCTGACTTCCAGTGGACCCAGAAAGCCCGAAAATCTTTTGGGGGGCACGTGAATGCACGCCAGATCTGAGCTCGTGTGCCCACCGATATGGCTCCGCATTCCACTTATAGAACTCATGTCATAGGTTCGCAATCGTGATTCTAGAAGAATCTACATACTTTTCTGAATTGTATTAATGATATTAACTTAATCGACATTTGAACTGCAATGAGAAGAAAAGAACATCAACTAATTGGGACAATGGGAAAACAACCACATCTATTTAAGATACAGATGTACTACTATTGTATATTAATTTATTATTATTTCTAAATATTTCAGGAAGGGGTGACATACAGTAGCTAAAAATCATAGGAAAAATAGTTCCTGCTATGAATTATGTCATAATTCATAACAGGAATTGGACATTTCTGATGGTGGAAACATTTTAAAATAGTGCATTTCTTAAAGTCTTCTGTGTTCTTGTTAGATAGAGAGCTTTTTTCATATGTTGTAAATTGCTTGTTAGAGACTGATTTTAATAATATCAAAAGATAAGTGTTTTATCTCAAGGGTATGGATTCCACTCTTTCAACTATATCCTTTTACTCTAATGTTTTGGGAGGTGGATGCATAAAGATTTGATAGTAAAAACAAATACAGCAAATAATGTCTTTCAGCTTTCTTTAGATTATTTGGTCAATTTTATTTTCTACTGGATTTTTTAATACTATATTGGAATGTCAAACATTTTTATATTATTAAATTTATTATATGCACGAGGAACTAAGGCCCTTACATTTTTATATTATATCTAGGAAATGCAATAAGGCATGAGGGAGGGAACTCATAAAATAGAAAAAAAATTGAGAGTGGGAAGACCAAGCAAGATGATCCTGCAAAAAGCCAATATGAAGACTGAACAGATAGACTGCCCTCTCTCTCTCTCGTAAGAGCCAGGTCTAATGAGCTTAAGAAAGAGCTGAAATTTAAGCATTACCAAAAACAGTAATTATCAGAAGTCAATATGAATTTGTCAAGCACAATAGACTTACCTTATCTCATGTCTTGATTGGGTATTCAAACATGTAACACCCCTGCAGTTTGAGCTACATTGGTTGTCTGGGTTTCCAGATGCAATTCAAGATTCTGTTATCTTTAAAAATCTACAGGCTTGGGACCAGATTACATCTTCTTGCAGTGATTTCTATCTGCCCAAATTTGTCTGATAGTTTGAGCATGCTAAAACTCCTGCCAGCCAAGAAGTGTTGTCTGGTAGGGACTAGGAGATACACTTTTCTTGCCATCATCCCTATTCTTTGGAACATTCTCTCTTCAGGATGGTCACTGTACTGTACCACCAAATGTATTTCCAAATACATGTATTGACCAAATGCATCATTTCCTGGATTCATGGAGTTTTCTTCTGCAACTGACCTTCAATCCTTGGAGAAGGTACATTTGTTTTCAAGTTGTTTTGATAAGTCCTATGTAGCCACAATCCAAACTATATTGTACTGTTTAAACTCAATTTTTTGAACTAGTAAACATATTACTAGTAATTACAATGATTTCATTTTAGGAAAAGAAATAGCTAATTTGGTTGGACAAGTGGATTTATTAACATGAACAGAGATGTGATTCAGGAAAAAAAAATACAGTGGTACCTCGAGATACGAGTTTAATTCGTTCCGGACCTGGGCTCTTAAGTCGAGCAGCTCTTATCTCGAACGACTTTTCCCCATAGGAATTAATGTAAATAATTTTAATTGGTTCCAGCCCTCAAAAAAACTCACAAAGTTAGTCTAAATTATGCAGAAAGACATGTTTTTAATGAAGAAATGTACATGTACATATAAATGAATAATGAAGTTTCTTTCACTTAACTTGTAAACTTTCTTAAACTTTTAAATTTACATATGTTCAACTTCTCTGCCACCCAATCCTGTAGGACAGAGGTCCCCAACCCTTTTTGCACCAGGGACCGGCTTTAAGCGATCAAGAGAGGAATGGGTGAATGAATGGACGGAGGGTGGGAAGGAAGGAAGGAAAGAGGGAAGGGACAGGAACAGAGGAAGGAAGCAAGGAAACTTATGAAAGGGGAGAGTAAGAGAGGAATGAGTGAAGGGAGGGAGGGAGGGAGGGAAGAAGGTGGGAAGGAGAAAGAAAAGAAGAAATAGAGGAAGGGAAGGTAAAAGAGAGAAAGAAAAAGAGCAAGAAAGAAAGCAAGAAAGCAAGAAAGAAAGAAAGAAAGGGGGGAAGGGACAGGAACAGAGGAAGGAAGCAAGGAAACTTATGAAAGGGGAGAGTAAGAGAGGAATGAGTGAAAGGAGGGAGGGAGGGAAGAAGGTGGGAAGGAGAAAGAAAAGAAGAAATAGAGGAAGGGAAGGTAAAAGAGAGAAAGAAAAAGAGCAAGAAAGAAAGCTGCAAGCACCCCCCCGAGCCCCCCAGGCCGGCTGCAACCTTTTAAAACACGCGCGCCGCTTTGCAGCTGTCTCCTGAAGCCGAACGCGGAAGTTAGCGTTTGGCTTCAGGAGACAGCTCCTTGGCGCTTGTATCTCGAATTTGGGCTTGTAAGTAGAACAAAAATATCTCTCCCCTCCCAGCTCTTATCTCGAGTTGCTCTTAAGTAGAGCAGCTCTTATGTCGGGGTTCCACTGTAGTCTTTATAGTACTGTTTGTTCAATTGTTCTATATGTGTTCCTATGAAAGTGTCATCACAATGATCCATTATAAGGTGATAATGTGTGCTCCCACGGGGGATCTTTAGACCAGTGTCTATAGGTAGTCAATGATGGTCCAGAAGATGTTTATGGAATATGAATGCCGAAGAAAAAGTGAAGAAAGTGAAGAATATCAAAGGTCTTCCCATTTTAAGTGGCAAATTATGTGACTATTACACCTAAATACTTATGCTAGAAGATATCTTAAAGTATACTTCTATTAAAGTGCTCAACAAGCAATCATAATAATATTGCATACAGTATTGGATTCATTAAGACAATATCAGAATGTGTGTTTGCCTGGGATGCAAATTCCAGGGCACCGGCTGTGCTCATCAAAGTGTGTCCCTTGAGCTCTCTAACTAATGAAAATATACAGTGATCCCCCGCTCGTTGCGAGGGTTCCGTTCCAGGAGCCCCCGCAACGAGCGGGTTTTCGCGAAGTAGCGATGCGGAAGTAAAAACACCATCTGCGCATGTGCAGATGGTGTTTTTACTCCCACAGCGCTAGCGAGGAGCCGAAGATTGGGGGCGGCGCGGCTGTTTGCCACTGGCATGGGGGGCTTCCTAGCAGCCCCCCAAACCCGGGTTGGGGGTCCGGGGGGCGCTGTCTCTCGGCGCTTTCGAGCTGAGTCCGGGAGCGAATTCGCTCCCGGACTCAGCTCGAAAGCGCCGAGAGACAGTGTGGACAGGCCCGTTCCTTGGCGCTGTCTCTCGGCGCTTTCGTGCTGAGTCCGGGAGCGAACTCGCTCCCCGACTCAGCTGGAAAGCGCCGAGAGACAGCGTGGACAGGCCCGTTCCTTGGCGCTGTCTCTCGGCGCTTTCGTGCTGAGTCCGGGAGCGAACTCGCTCCCCGACTCAGCTGGAAAGCGCCGAGAGACAGCGTGGACAGGCCCGTTCCTTGGCGCTGTCTCTCGGCGCTTTCGTGCTGAGTCCGGGAGCGAACTCGCTCCCCGACTCAGCTGGAAAGCGCCGAGAGACAGCGTGGACAGGCCCGTTCCTTGGCGCTGTCTCTCGGCGCTTTCGTGCTGAGTCCGGGAGCGAACTCGCTCCCCGACTCAGCTGGAAAGCGCCGAGAGACAGCGTGGACAGGCCCGTTCCTTGGCGCTGTCTCTCGGCGCTTTCGTGCTGAGTCCGGGAGCGAACTCGCTCCCCGACTCAGCTCGAAAGCGCCGAGAGACAGCGTGGACAGGCCCGTTCCTTGGCGCTGTCTCTCGGCGCTTTCGTGCTGAGTCCGGGAGCGAACTCGCTCCCCGACTCAGCTCGAAAGCGCCGAGAGACAGCGTGGACAGGCCCGTTCCTTGGCGCTGTCTCTCGGCGCTTTCGTGCTGAGTCCGGGAGCGAACTCGCTCCCCGACTCAGCTGGAAAGCGCCGAGAGACAGCGTGGACAGGCCCGTTCCTTGGCGCTGTCTCTCGGCGCTTTCGTGCTGAGTCCGGGAGCGAACTCGCTCCCCGACTCAGCTCGAAAGCGCCGAGAGACAGCGTGGACAGGCCCGTTCCTTGGCGCTGTCTCTCGGCGCTTTCGTGCTGAGTCCGGGAGCGAACTCGCTCCCCGACTCAGCTCGAAAGCGCCGAGAGACAGCGTGGACAGGCCCGTGCGGCGAGAATGAATGGCGTGGGCAGGCGAAGGGCGGGCGGCAGCGAGGAGTTTGCGTGGGCGGTGGGGAAACTCCTCGCTGACGCCAGCAAGAGGGGGAAGACTCAGGGAAGCCGCCCAGCAGCTGATCTCCCGGTTGCCCACGGGCACGCATGCGTAGATGGTATTTTGACTTCCGGGTTGAAAAATAGCGAAGTACCCTGTTCGCAATGGTTGGGGACGCAATAAACGGATCACTGTATTACAATACCAAATATTGCTCTAGTGCAATTTAGAGGACTTTTCTCTACCACATATCACGAAATTCATGAATCCCACTCTTACAAAAATATTTCCCACATTAAATGATAGAGAAAAGCCATAGAAAAATTAGTCCAAAATTTAACAATCACAGAGAAAAATCATCCTGCATATTAATCAATCTCAGCTATACAGTGGTACCTCTACTTACGAACTTAATTCGTTCTGTGACCAGGTTCTTAAGTAGAAGAGTTTGTAAGAAGAAGCAATTTTTCACATAGGAATCAATGTAAAAGTAAATACATGTGTGTGATTAGGGAAACCACAGGGAGGGTGGAGGCCCTGTTTCCTCCCAGGAGATTCCTAGTGAGGCCCCACAGAGGCTTCTCCCTGTCTTTTCCGGCCCTGTTTCCTTCCAGAAGATTCCTAGAGAGGCGCCACGGAGGCTTCTCACTGCCTTTTCCGGTTACAGTTTCAAAGACTCGGGTTTGTAAGTGAAAAATGGTTCTTAAGAAGAGGCAAAACAAATCTTGAACGCCCAGTTCTTATCTAGAAAAGTTTGTAAGTAGAGGTGTTTGTAGGTAGAGGTACCACTGTACCTTCCTTCACTATTTCTGCAAGGATTAAAAAGCTGAGGCACTGCACAGGTTTTCAGCAGTACAGAATCTTAAGGAAAGCTTTACAGAATTCATTGTTGAAGATGGTTTTAGATGATACCAAAGCACAGGCAAGTAATATATACAGAATGTTATCGCAAGCGGAAGAGGGAGTAATAAAAGGATTGACAAGATGCTGGCAAAATGATTTACAAATAGATGAAAGAGAAATGAAAGAAATAGTAGAAAATATATATAAGACTAAGAATACAAGAGTTAAAGAGATGAGAAGGAAAATTTTACATAAATGGTATACACCAGCACAACTGTCACACTTCCAGAGGAAAGGGAAGTGCTGGCATGGTTGCCAAAAGAAAGGAATCTTCATGCATATGTTCTGGGAGTGTGTTGAAGTTCAGAAATTTTGGAAGGAAGTGCAGAATGAAATAAATAAAATGTTAAATATTAAGTGTATAATTACGAAAGAAATAGCGATATTAATCAAACAAAGAGAATTAAGAGACTTCAAAGAAATAAAAACTGCAGCATTGGAAAGCGCTCAAGTGGTAGTGGTATTGGGTTGGAAAGAGTCTATAAAATGGACATTACAGAATTGGTACTGGTACATGGTGGATCACATTCATTTTGAAATTATGGAAATAAGACTAAACAACTTTGATGAAAATAAATTGGAGAAGCTGATGGTACAATGGAATAAGGTGAAAGATTATATGCTGAGTAGAATTTGTGACGAAAAGGTGAAAAATAAACTCCAATCACTCTTTTAATAATAACAAATGCAAAGTAGAGCTAAGGAAATAAAAGAATATAAATCAGTAAATATTTGAACCCCCCGCTATTGGTAGTGGTGGTGGTGGTATTGTCAGTTGGGTGATGGGCACATGCACTATGCACTGTTTTATGTTTGTTTATGTAATTCTTATGTGCAAAACCAATAAATAAATATATATATATATATTTAAAAGATAGGGTTGAGGGCACTGGATTTAACCAAGCCAAGTAGTAACACTAGAGTTCTGGGGAGACATGGCAGGCTTGACAGTGAATATTCAATATGTGTGTCACCAAGAAAGACAGCCACAGACTATAAAAGTCCCTTGGATATAAAAGAAAATGAGAAAGCAACACATTTTTGGACACACAAGGAATTTGTCTTGGTGCATATGTCCCATGAAATAAAAACCAAGGTGTCCATTTTCCATTACAGTCTATTTGTTAGGAACATATCAAACAGGCAAGTACTACTTGATACAATTCCAAGTCTGACTTGGATCCGGAATTACACAAATAAAAAGCAAACGACAGAAACATCCCCCCTGAATCACAATTTCCAATCAATTCTCAGACCGACAGTCCGGTGATTCCTTTTTTTCTTTTTAATAATTTTTAAATTGATTTTTATAACAACAACATTCACATAACACATAACAATGTGCTCAGTGCTCAAAGTGCTCACCACCAAGCAGCATTCATACCCCTCCACCAAAATGGCATATTTTGTACATACCGTGTTTCCACGAAAGTAAGACAGTGTCTTACTTTCTTTTTACCCCCAAAAGCCCCACTACGTCTTACTTTCAGGGTATGTCTTACATTGGAAAAAAATTGAAAGGGTCGCGTTCCCGAAGGCATCTCCCCAGAGTCCAGAAGGGCAGCCGCGGGACAGGAGCCTCGTGAGCCCTTTTCCAAGTTCAACCTCAGGGCTCCAAGCGGCGTGCACGCGTGGAGCCACAGACGCGTGTCAGGGAAGCGTGTGTCTAGAGGGGAGGAGCTGCTCTGCGCAGTTGGGCAGTCCCACCTGCCTGCCGGAAAGGAGGCGGGCGAAGGAGGGCGCAGCTCCGTCCGCTCGCCTTGGAGCTGGTCGGCCTCGCTGGCTGCTTGCAGCCGAGCCTTGGCAGGACTCGGTTGCTGGGACGAGCGCCTTCGCTGCAAGCAGCCTTCGCTCGGCTCGCTTCGGACCAGCGCCGTCCTTCGCTTTGCCAAGCCGGGGAAGAGGCGGTGGTGCCGCGGCGAGGCGAAGGCGAGGGGCGCGCGGGGAGCTTGGAAGCGACGTCATCGGGCTCCCCCCGGCAATACTCCCGTCTTTCCCGGAAAGTAAGACATATGTCTTACTTTCGGGGTACGGCTTATATTAGCCGACCCCCCTGAAACCCCCGATACGTCTTACAATCGGGGGTGTCTTACTATCGGGGAAACAGGGTACTATTTTAACTCAAGAACTGTATATCTATTTACATATTATAAAGTAATTTAATTTATTTTTATACCTTGGTCTCAAATTCTACTAACCACATATCCTCTTACTTTGTCCCATCGTCCCATCAGCAAATGACCTGGACAATTTTCTCCTGTTGAAGAAAATTATCTCTAAAAGAAAAAATCTCTTCTTGCCTAACTGTTGTGGTTAGCTCTGCCCCAGCTCCTGCCCCAAGGACTGTGGATGTGGGGGAGACATTCACATGCTGCAGGCCTGTTTTGCCCCTGGTGGGATGTGCTGATGAAGGCTCCTCTGACCAAGAAGACATGAGTGACAGGTAGGAGGAGAGTGTGGCAGACAGCTCAGAAAGAGATCAATTATCTAGCTCCTCCTTGGATTCAGAACAAGAGTTAATGATACAGCCACGCATGCGGAGAGCGATGCATAGGCAACAACAACTGAGAGATTATTATCAAAGAAAATGAGGCCACCTGTGGTTGGGTGGGGCTGTGGTAATTAGTGAGGCTCCCAGGGGAAGAGCCTTCTCTGTGGCGGCCCTGGCCCTTTGGAACCAACTACCCCCGGAGATTAGAATTGCCCCCACCCTCCCTGTCTTTCGTAAACTACTCAAGACACATTTATACCGCTAGGCATGGGGGAGTTGAGATATTCCTTCCCCCTAGGCCATTACAAGTTATGCATGGTATGTCTGTGTGTATGTTTGGTTTTATAATAAGGGTTTTTGGTTGTTTTATTATTGGATTGTCACATGCTGTTTTTATCATTGTTGTTAGCCGCCCTGAGTCTACAGAGAGGGGCAGCATACAAATCCAATAAATAATAATAATTATTATTATTATTATCATTATCTGAAATCTTTTTTTTTCAACAGCATCTCCCAATTCACACAAATATATTATCTGCTACAGCTCTTACCTCGATAACTATTCTTGGCAATCAGTTAGCATAACAACACTCAACCAGTAGGACCCACAGAGTGTTGTTAACGATAGAGATCTTTAATGCATCAGCACAGGGCTAGCAACTCTGATATTTTAAAATGCAAGTACTTCTGAACAATTTGTGTCTCTGGTGTAATTATCAATTATAAAGTTCATAACAAAACTTAACAGCTGCTGTCAAAAATATCCATCATCTTTTCTTCATTATATTGTCTGAGGCAGATTGACTGAGATTACTGCCAATGATATCCTGCATTTCCAACTGAGATTTTAATGCTGCCATAAAGTCATTTAGGATTATAAATCTGAAACAGTAAATAGACTGTTTCCTTCATAAAATGAGAAATAAGACTAGAATGTTAAAAGCAGCATTGTTTATTTGACAGTGTTTCACATTGTTGAAGGACTCAGTCCTATCTGATGGGGTTTGGGATCGTGGGGATGCTGTTTGCAAATCTGAGGAAGCATAAACAGAGGCTAGAAAGCATAAGCAGAGAAGCTGAGTCTAGCCTTATATTCTGCCTCAGGATTCTGGCTCTGGAGAGATGTTTTAAAAAGAAAGGAGACTGTTTCATCGTGTACTAAGACTGTGTTTACCAAAATAGAAGACCCATGTTTTGTAGAATAAACTAATAATTTAATCAGTGATTAATGCCAGGGGTGGGTTCTTCCCAGTTCAGACCAAATCGCCCGAACCATCGACCCACTGGTGACATGAAGATGGCATCACGGATCCGGTTCTATCTGTGTCAGTCAGTGCGCACCGCCATCTTTTTAAAAAAAATTGGCATTTTTTTGGAGTGTTTGGATGGCTTCTCCTCATCTCTGCTTTGAAAAAAGCCCTCCTGCCCGCCCCTCGGTTGATACCGACTTTTATTTCTTCTACCTTCTGAGCATGCACAGAAGTTAATTCACATGAGGGGATGTGCATGCTTTGTGTTGCAAACCAGTGACGAAGCTAAGTGGAACTCACTTCTGGTTGATCTGGTGACACCTGATGAAGTGGACAAGGCCATCGGAGCTGTGAGTTCCGCCACCTGTTTACTGGATCCGTGTCCCTCCTGGTTGGTTTCGGCCAGCAGGGAAGTGACACGGAGCTGGACCCAGGAGATTACCAACGCTTCCTTGGGGAGGGGAGTTTTTCCATCACTCTATAAAGAAGCGCTTGTGCGCCCCCTCCTCAAGAAGCCCTCCCTGGACCCAGCCGTACTTAACAACTATCGTCCAGTCTCCAACCTTCCCTTTATGGGGAAGGTTGTCCAGAAGGTGGTGGCACTCCAGCTCCAGCGGTCCTTGGAAGAAGCCGATTATCTAGGTCCCCAGCAGTCGGGTTTCAGGGCCGGTTACAGCACAGAAACCGCTTTGGTCGCGTTGATGGATGATCTCTGGCGGGCCCGGGACAGGGGTTTATCCTCTGTCCTGGTGCTCCTTGACCTCTCAGCGGCTTTCGATACCATCGACCATGGTATCCTTCTGCACCGGCTGGAGGGGTTGGGAGTGGGAGGCACTGTCCTTCAGTGGTTCTCCTCCTACCTCTCTGGCCGGTCGCAGTCGGTGTTAGTGGGGGGCCAGAGGTCGACTCCTAGGTTTCTCCCTTGTGGGGTGCCTCAGGGGTCGGTCCTCTCCCCCCTGCTATTCAACATTTACATGAAACCGCTGGGCGAGATCATCCAAGGACATGGGGTGAGGTATCATCAATATGCGGATGATACCCAGCTTTACATCTCCACCCCATGCCCAGTCAACGAAGCGGTGGAAGTGATGTGCCAGTGCCTGGAGGCTGTTGGGGCCTGGATGGGTGTCAACAGACTCAAGCTCAACCCGGATAAGACGGAGTGGCTGTGGGTTCTGCCTCCCAAGGACAATCCCATCTGTCCGTCCATCACCCTGGGGGGGGAATTATTGACCCCCTCAGAGAGGGTCCGCAACTTGGGCGTCCTCCTCGATCCACAGCTCACATTAGAACAACATCTTTCAGCTGTGGCGAGGGGGGCGTTTGCCCAGGTTCGCCTGGTGCACCAGTTGCGGCCCTATCTGGACCGGGACTCATTGCTCACAGTCACTCATGCCCTCATCACCTCGAGGTTCGACTACTGTAATGCTCTCTACATGGGGCTACCTTTGAAAAGTGTTCGGAAACTTCAGATCGTGCAAAATGCAGCTGCGAGAGCAGTCATGGGCCTACCTAGGTATGCCCATGTTTTACCATCACTCCGCAGTCTGCATTGGTTGCCGATCAATTTCCGGTCACAATTCAAAGTGTTGGTTATGACCTTTAAAGCCCTTCATGGCATCGGACCAGAATATCTCCGAGACCGCCTCCTGCCGCACGAATCCCAGCGACCGATTAGGTCCCACAGAGTGGGCCTTCTCCGGGTCCCATCAACTAAACAATGTCGGTTGGCGGGCCCCAGGGGAAGAGCCTTCTCTGTGGCGGCCCCGGCCCTCTGGAACCAACTCCCCCCGGAGATTAGAACTGCCCCTACTCTTCCTGCCTTCCGTAAACTCCTTAAAACCCACCTTTGTCGTCAGGCATGGGGGAACTGAAACATCTCCCCCTGGGCACGTTTAATTTATGCATGGTATGTCTGTGTGTGTGACTGTTAGCATATGGGGTTTTTTTTTAAAAAAAAAATATTTAAATATTTTAAATTTGTCTGATTGCTTATGATTTGTTTTTACATGTTGTGAGCCGCCCCGAGTCTTCGGAGAGGGGCAGCATACAAATCTAAGTAATAAATAAATAAATAAATAATGTTCTGTTGAGCTCTCTGATAGAATCCTCCAAAAAATGCACAGATACAATTTCAGAAACACACACGTTTGAAAATTCAAAACAATGTTCTTTATAATGAAAATTCACTTAAACCAAGCCCTCTTTTGGTATAGCAAAGAGCACTTGTCTCCAAACAAACTGGTAATTTGTACAAGTCCCTTATCAGTTCTGTGATACTTCGCTTGCAGCTGTGAGGCAATTCACAGTCTTTTTTTCACAAAGTGAAACACACTTGGCCTGGTTTAGTTTCAAAATGGGGAAAAATCAGCACACAAAAGGTCAAAGTCAGTAAAGCGGTCACGAAACACGATCAGATAATCCTCCACAATGGCCAAACCCACAGGCTGCTCTTTATAGCAGCCTCACTAATTACCACAGCCCCACCCAACCACAGGTGGCCTCATTTTCTTTGATAAGAATCTCTCAGTTGTTGCCTATGCATCACTCTCTGCATGCGTGGCTGTATCATTAACTCTTGTTTTGAATCCAAGGAGGAGCTAGATAATTGATCTCCTTTTGAGCTAACCACAACAACATAATGAGTGGAGTTCCCACACTGAATGATACCAAAACCTGAACTTAGCAAGGTATCACTATAATTTAAAAAACAGTGACTTTCATGCATTATCTCATGTCAATCATACAGCTGTCTATTTTTATTGTGATATATTTTTTAGAAAAATACAAATCAGAGCCCACAATTGATTAATTTGTAACATAGTTAACCAAGATATCACTTTGATTTAAAGTCCTGAATACTTAATTCATTGCCATATTAATTTAGTCATTTTTTCTCATCTTTCAAGTAAGCTTTTCCATATTTATGGATAATGTACTTATTCCAATCCATAAATTACAAAAGAATTAGGATTATATTTTTCTTAAAAGAATAATGTTACTTAAAAGAAGTGACACATTCAGCATGGAATAGGACAACTTGCCGTGACCAACTTGCTACACTCAATTCCCCATGGCCAACTGTGGGACAACTTACCATTGCCAACTAGCCATGGGGACAATTTTACAATTCAATTCAATTTTTTAAAACTATCGGTTCTGTAGACGTGGCTTGATGGCCATGATGTAGGGTGGTGGGCGTGGTGTGGTGTAATGGTTGTGGCTTGGTGGGCATGACAGGGGAAGGATACTGCAAAATCTCCATTCCCTCCCCATTTTGGGGCAAGCCAGAGGTGGTATTTGCCAATTCTCCCAATTATTCAAAATATTCACTACCTGTTCTCCAGAACCTGTCAGAACCTGTTGGGTGTCACCCCTGATCTACTGAGCATTCCTTACTGGTTCTTTCTAAATTCTCTTTTTTTAAAAAAAGATGCAGTTACTTCCTTTGAATAAGAGATTAGCTGAAGCATAATCTTCTCTTACCAATTATTGAATGATAAAAACTTAACACCCCTCCCCTCTTCAGAGGCAGGTAGAAAGGACCTGATAACAGTGCAGTGCTTTGAATTCTTGAGATGAAAAATGTTCTGGTTTACAATAGATTACAGCCTTTAAATCAGATCTTATTCTCTGTTAATATCCCCACTTATATTCACAAAAGTCCTTTTCTCTTAGTCAATCCACTTTATGGCTTTTCAGCAATTTTACAGAGATAATTTCTTTTCCAGAACAGTTTAGTATATTGGTACACATTTCATTCTGTGAACATAATTGGATTTGCATTATACTATTTCAATTTTTTATTTTGAGCTACTGTGACATGATATGAATAATTAACTACCAGCATTTGTATAAGGTTGCCTATCAGCAATATAAGCCTTTAAGTTATCTTTTAATTAATGTTTCGGGAGAAAAAAAAGTGTGGCATTCTTACTAAAATACAGATATTCCCAGTCCGATGACCTTCATATATATATCAGCTCCAGAATTCTTATATATAATTTTATTACTAATTTTGATTATAATAGTAAAATCTAATCCAAACTAAACTTAAAGACTAAAAGTAAAAAGCAGTAGAAAATCAAATGAAAAAGCAAAAATAAAAAGAAAGATGATAGAGAAGATAAAGGCAAATACAAACAAGGAGAACTATATAAAGAACTAACTTCCATACTTCACAAGTTGAAAAAATTATCATTTTTCACCCTCCCCCTTTGAAGTTACAAAGATTTATCTCTTCATTCCATATCCCATGTCTTATCTATAAACAAATCCATAAAGGGTTTTATTTTTAGTCCTGGCGTCAGAAGAATGTGCATAAAAGTGTTTCCAGAAGTAATAACATATCTTATGTTAATCTTGATGAAATAAACCAACTTTATATTCCTTCCTTATTTTTCTTCTTTACTTCTATTAGTCTTAATTTAAATAGTGTCATGAGATTCAATTTCTCTTAAATACTTTTTTGTCTTCTCATATAGAGTTGTTCAAAGCTAAAAAAAATTATCCAGGTCACTCTTTGGTTTATCTTTTGTATTTCCCTTTGACATTTTAAAACCTCAGCCAGATTCTTTTGTAAATCCAATGAAATTTATTTATTTATTTATTTATTTATTTATTTAGTTAGTTAGTTAGTTAGTTATTTAGTTATTTAGTTATTTAGTTATTTAGTTATTTAGTTACTTAGTTATTTAGTTATTTAGTTATTTAGTTATTTAGTTATTTAGTTATTTAGTTATTTAGTTATTTAGTTATTTAGTTATTTAGTTAGTTATTTATTTAATATAATTTGTATGCCGCCCCTCTCCGTAGACTCGGGGCGGCTCACAGCAGTGATAGAAACAATGTACAATACAAATCTAATAATACGAAGTTAAAAACTCATAATTTAAAAAACATGCACACAACACACCATACATAAATTATATAGGCCTGGGGAAGATATTTCAATTCCCTCATGCCTGATGGCAGAAGTGGGTTTTGAGAAATTTACGAAAGGCAAGGAGGGTGGGGGCAATTCTGATCTCTGGGGGGAGTTGGTTCCAGAGGTCCGGGGCCGCCACAGAGAAGGCTCTTCCCCTGGGTCCCGCCAAATGTCATTGTTTAGTCAATGGGACATGGAGAAGGACTGGTCCCTGGGATTCGTGCGGCAGAAGGCGGTCCCGGAGATATTCTGGTCCGATGCCATGAAGGGCTTTATAGGTCATAACCAACACTTTTAATTGTGACCGGAAACTGATCGGCAACCAATGCAGACTGCGGAGTGTTGGTGAAACATGGGCATCCTTGGGAAAGCCCATGATTGCTCTCGCAGCTGCATTCTGCATGATCTGGAGTTTCCGAACACTTTTCAGAGGTAGCCCCATGTAGAGAGCGTTACAGTAGTTGAGCCTCGAGGTGATGAGGGCATGAGTGACTGTGAGCAGTGAGTCCCGGTCCAGATAGGGCCGCAACTGGTGCACCAGGCGAACCTGGGCAAACACCCCCCTTTCTAAATCATTCTCTTGGTCTATGAGTTACAAATCCATTTTTGAACCATCTCTGTCTTGTCAGATAAAATTTGCTCTTTATTTGTAGATAATAACATAGAATGGACATAGAATATCACTGCTGACACTGTAGTTAGTGTGACTACCAATCTCTATCTCTGTTCTTCAAAAGTCTTCTTCAGACTTTTCATTGTTATAATGTTCTTCACCATCATATAGGTTTGTAAATCTTTACTCTACCTCAAACCTTTAGCGCCCTTTAGTGTCCACTTTCTGATATTACTTATCTTTGAAATCTTGTAAATACCAAATAGTATCTATTTTTCATGATAAGTTGCTCGTCTTTATAATTAATTTCAAATTTTATAGTAAATGTTTCAATATTACAAATTTACTTGGGACTGTAGTCTACTTATAACCTTCTAAGATAACATTTTATTTAGCTTTTTGTTGTTTATTTCAGATGCTTTAAATTCTTGCGCTTATAATTATTTTTTTCTTTTGTTCAGGATTGAACTGGATTTTCAAACTTGTCATTCTGAAGATTTCAAGTAGCTTAGAAATAGTCAATGAGCATTTTCCAAAAATGATCCAGTGAGTGAGGTTTGTGAACCTTATCTCTCATTTAAGTAAAATGGCTAATCTCATCATTTCCCAGTACTTAAATCTGCTTAAACCCACTCGTTGGTCTGTATTGATTCCTGAGGGGCTCGGTGCTAGAACATAACAAGAACCCTCTCATTCCTTTGCTGTAGGCTGCTTGGAAACACCCAAGTTTGAAACCCCCTTTGCCACAATTTTTAAGCCAATCACTGCTGTAATAATAATAATAATAATAATAATAATAATAATAATAATAATAATAATAATAATAATAATAATAATAATTTTTATTATTATTATTATTATTATTATTATTATTATTATTATTATTATTTATTAGACTTGTATGCCGCCCCTTTACAAAGACTTGGAAATCTTTGCTTGTTGGGAGTTGGCTGGAAAGATTGCAGACGATGATCATGAGACCCCGTGATTCTGCAATCATGAATATGCTTGCAAATGCTGGTTGCAAGGTACCCAAATTTTAATGACATCATTATGGTGGGGATGCTAGGAAGGTGATAAAGTCTGGTTGTCACTTTCTTCAGTGCCTTTGTAACTTTGAATAGTTGCTAAATGAATAGCAATAGCAGACATATATACTGCTTCATAGTGGTTTACAGCCCTCTCTTAGCGGTTTTTACAGAGACAGCATATTTCCCCCCAACAACTTAGGTCCTTATTTTTACCCATCTAGGAAGGATGGAAGACTCAGTCAACCTTGAGGTGATGAGAATTGAACTGCTAAACTGTTGGCAGCTGGCAGTCAGCAGATATAGTCTGCTGCAGTACTGCATTCTAATCACTGTGCCACCATGACTCTTATATAATAATTGGAAGTCAAGGACTGCCTGAATGCAGAAGTTCTGCAAAAGGTAAATTCCATGCTAGGAGCCACTCCTTCTTTCCTCAGATTCCTAAGCATCTCAATAAAGTTATTAAAAGTTTCAAAGAAATCAGACATCTTTTATAGACTGCGAACTGTAAGTTCAAGGCAGCAGGAGGTACACAGCAGGACATTCAGAAGCTCTTGTTCCCAATCAATTAATGATCATTTTCTGAAAATATTCAATTTAGCTTTGATCATCTTCTAAATGAACTTAGTTGCTATTCTTAATGATTTAGCTGCAACAATAAAGGGGTTGGTAAGATTACCTCCTCCAATTTAGCATCGGCAAGCTGTGACTGCTTTTTCTGAAAGTAGGAAAAGTTGAACTTGTTAAGACATGAAGAAGGCATTACAAAATTTGACCTTTCTCTTTCCCCCATCTTTCTTTCTTTCTCTCTACCCACCCTCCCTCTCACTATTCCCCTTCCCTCTCCCTCTCATACTACCCCACTCTGCCTGTATCTCTCTGCCTCTGCCTCTCTTTCTGAAAAGTATTTGATTGCTGTATTTTTCGGTGTATAATACGCACCCTTTTCCTCCCTAAAAAGGCTAATAATTAGGGTGCTTTTTTTCCAGCCCTAACTAGCTGCTAACAATCTTTTCAGCTCTTACCTTGTAAGTTCTTTCATTGTTTCTCTCTATGAAGAATGTTTTCCAAGCCCTAAGTCTTTGCAGGGTTTTTCTAACTTGCTCCGAATAGGTTTCTTTCCAGCCCTAACCAGGTGCTAACAATGTTCCCAGCTCCTGCCGCTTGCAAGCTCTTTCATTGTTACTTTTTGCGAAGAATGTTTTCCAAACCTTGTCTTTGAATTTTTTTTCATTCTTTATTTGCTCCAAATGTTTCTTTCCAGCCCTAACCAGGTGCTAACAATGTTCCCAGCTTTTACCGGCCTGCAAGCTCTTTCATTGTTACTCTCTGTGAAGAAGAATGTTTTCCAAGCTCTAAGGCTTTGCAGGATTTTTTCCACTGCTCTACTTACTCTGACTGTTTTTCTCCAGGTGCTACTGATGTACCGGCTTGCAAGATCTTTCATTGTTACTCTCTCTGAATAAGTTTTTTTTTAATTTGCTTCTTGCTTCCTCATCATTTTCATGATTTGGAAAGAGTAACCCTGGCCAAGAGATGATCTACCCTAAGTATATACCTCATTATTCTCTTCTTTATTTTACTCTTGGTGTTTTGTTTTGTTTTTGAGTTTTCAGGGTGATGGGTTTGGTAGAGCACTGGGTTGCTCTACCTAGTGCAAAATTCAAATTGGATTTTTGGATGAGATTTTATAGAATTGATAGAATATGTGTACATGCATTTTTTCTAGAATGGAGGCTTGAAAGCCAAGCTGACTATGGGATATTGCTAAAAATCTCATTAGCAACTAATGTTTCCTAAATTTGTTGGATTTTTGCCAGATGAAACCAAGAAAGGCAAAATGAATTTATCCTATTAAAAAGTCCTTTGCGATAATATCTTTGTAGCCTTGAATTTAAGTTTCTGCATACCTTTTTATGAGTAAAAAATATGAGTTGTTCTTTTTGTCCAAGTGCTTCTTGAAGTCAGGGATTATTTCTAATTATAACTGCATTTAATATTATTAATGGACCCAATTTGCATTGCAATCCAAAAGCAAACATAAAAACTTCCCGAACTGGACAAATACCTTTAAACATTTGGACATTGGTAATTTTGCATATATTATGATGCAGAATATATAATGTTTCTGATTACGGAAAAATTATTTTACTGCATATTTTATTATTGTACTGCAATCTCTAGAAACTGCTACAATCCATTATCCTTTCAGTTTTCTGAAATCGCAATATTAATTAAATAAATGTTAAGATTTATTGGCATCTATGTATGATTTTACAGATCTAAAATGGCTTACTGCAAACAATACAACCATATCAACAACATTATTTTCCTCATTATTCTATATAAACTCCAAATCAAATTTCTAACTAGAGGTTTTATTTACCATTTTCAGTTTTTTAACTCTTAGCTTTTCCTGATAGCAGAATGTCAGTCTGGCCAACAAACTTCAAAGAAACTGTCTTTACTGCAAGAATAATTACTGGACGACATTATTTGTGACCATGTTTTCAGATATATATACTTTTTCCAGTTTCAGATCACAATGAAAAACCTGCATGATTTTTAGAATGTTTTTCTCGAATAATTGTGACAATAGGCAGGGAAAGATGCCCACTCTCCTTAGCTGAAAGTTACAATTAAAAGCTCACTGGTTGCCCCAGGCTTGATTTTACTCTCATTTTATCTTTTGCTTCATACTCTTCCTATTTCCTCTCCAGAATCTTATATTCACTTCTTTCCACCACTAGTCATTCCTTTTCATAGATTTTCCTTGAAATGAGGAAGTGGAAGTTTCTACTTAAAATATTTACTTTTCAATACACGCTTCTTTCAAATAAGCCATCAATGTTTTGACTGCATTGAAAAATATAGTTTCAGGATAAAACTATCTCAGCATTATCAGTGACCCTTTGTCAGTATTTAAGTAAAACTCATGCATCTTTTGAATTTTTTTAAAAATATACCAGATATTTACTTCTAGAAAGATGAAAACATTTGTTTAAAAACTCAAGTTTTTCCTCAATTAAGAAAAGCAGAATATTGAGGGGAAAATGAATCCGTTCTTATTCTAATATTCTTTATGGGTGCATCCACTGAGTATTTTTTTAAATTGTGCCTTCTAGATAGACCCTTATTGGTTTTATTTCTTTTAATCATATTTTTTGTTCCAAGCTTCTTAACCTTTGAAAATGTCTATAGGCAGTATACTAAAATATAAGAACTAAGCATTAAAATGCAAAAACATTAAAATGATGACTTACCCTTCTTGGTCTGATTATGCTGTGAAAGAATGCAGAGAATATGGTAGATTCATGTGGCTCTGGAACCATAAGTCACATGGATGTGAAACTTTACCCTTTGTCCAGAAGTATATATGTTACTTCCAAGCTATTTCACAATTTTATAGTGTGGGATCTCTCTGGATCTGATTTTATACCCCCAAATTTCCAATCAGCTTTCCGAGGATCTCGATAAGCCACCATCAACCAGGCTGCTCATATCTCTGTCCTTGGTGCTGATAATTTGCTGTAAGCTTCCCCCTCTTCAAACAACTACCATGTGATTCTGGTTATACCTAATCTCTTTCTTTTAACTTTACAATATAAGCCTCTCTTACACATTGCTTGTATTCTCAACCAGTCTCCCCTCCTCAGATATTTATAAAGTGTCTTTGTTAATACATGCATAAAGCAGTTGCCTTTAAAACCCATTAACTAGGATGTCTACTGAATACAAATTCACAATAACATGTTTTGTTAAGAGAGCACTACAGTAAGAAAGAAGGTTAGACCTCTGAACAAAATATTTATTTTGCTTTTCACCGACCATAATTTAAAATGGTGTTGAGATACGGGCAGATTTGAATCAAACTCAAGTGCTTAATTCTGGTAGGTTCTGAATCGCTTCTTCACATTTTTAATTCAAATGATTGTTTCCTGGTATTTTAAAAGTGACTAGTGATTTTTCAAATAAAAAGATTAAAGCCCTACATGGCATTGGACCAGAATACCTCCGGAACCGCCTACTACCGCACGAATCCCAGCGGCCGATAAGGTCCCACAGAGTTGGCCTTCTCCGGGTCCCGTCGACTAAACAATGTTGTCTGGCGGGCCCCAGGGGAAGAGCCTTCTCTGTGGCGGCCCCGGCCATCTGGAATCAACTCCCCCCGGAGATTAGAACTGCTCCCACCCTCCTTGTCTTCCGTAAACTACTTAAGACCCATCTATACCACCAGGCATGGGGGATTTGAGACACCTTTCCCCCAGGCTTATTATAATTTATGTTTGGTATGTATGTGCTGTTTGGTTTTTTAAATTGATAGGGTTTTTAGTTTTTTCTTAATATTAGATTTGTGCCTGTACAATATTGTTTTATCGCTTGTTGTGAGCCGCCCCGAGTCTTCGGAGAGGGGCGGCATACAAATCTAATAAATTATTATTATTATTATTATTATTAGAAGTTCTGTCCTTTTAAAATTAGAATTAATTTTAGTACAATTAGAATTAATCAATTAAAACACATTTTATATTTGAATAAATTTAAAAAATTCTCAAAATTGAAACATTACAGGTAGTTGTATAGTTTGACACAGTTGTGTAACACTTTCTATACATAATATATATATATATATTTACTGGTATAAAATACAATGTCGTCAACATGCAGAAATTTATTTCAGCAACAAACTTTAAGGCAAAAGGATGCTGTCTATTTAACAAATATTTGTTTATAGGATTAAAATAGAGACAGAAAAATACTTATTGCATGGTACTGAGTCCTTCAGGATTGGGCAGTGTAGAAGTCGCATTAAATAATA
The DNA here is from genome assembly GCF_031021105.1 of Erythrolamprus reginae. Taxonomy (NCBI): domain Eukaryota; kingdom Metazoa; phylum Chordata; class Lepidosauria; order Squamata; family Dipsadidae; genus Erythrolamprus; species Erythrolamprus reginae. Next base: position 34,452,648 of record NC_091953.1, on the reverse strand, counting down.
CTAGGAACTGGGCCATACAAGAGGCAGATGGACATGCAAGCATGCAAAGCTCTATTTGTGCAAATGGCAGGAACCCCCCCCCAACTTCTGCCATACACAAATGAACACCCCCCCCCAACCTCTGCCACCAGTGCTGATCTGAACTGCTGGAAAGGTTAGGGACAGCTGTCTTAGTGGTGTTTTATACCAATATCCACGGTAGCCTTTTGATAGCCTGTAAAGAATGGGCATATTGTTATACATTGTTTTATTATTGTTGTGAGCTGCCCCAAGTCTACGGAGAGGGGCGGCATATAAATCTAATAAATAATAATAATAATAATAATAATAATAATAATATTGATCTACTTTCTCCTAAATGGTTGGTGATTAAGGGGTTGAGAGGTTGGTTTAGAGGTACTCCCTTGGAGAGGTCGAAAGTTAGGTCTTTCTCCTCTGCTGTTTAATGGCTACACTGGAACTCATGGATATGATACACAGTGCCATCTACTTTTTATTTATTTTTATTATATCTTCGTGGATCTTGCATGCTGGTAAATGGAAAGCCAATCCTATCTTCCCAGAACTATTCCCATCAAAAGTATGATGAATAGGGAAACGTAGACAAAACACAATAGTAAAAAGACAAAATTATAATTTGGTGGCAATATTTGTCATTCACATAAAAACAAATGGCAGAAATAGAAGGAAAGGCCAGACTTCATCTCTCCTTAGAGTTGTCCCCTCAAGGATAATGAAAAAAAACGAACAGCATGGCTAGAGTTTTTAATTGCCTGGATTGTATCTGCTCTGTGAGTTAATAGGAACTTTAGCTGTCAGTGTTGTCACTCCGTTTCCCTTAGCTTAAATAATAAAAATGGAACCGACAATTGAATTCTTAATATGAGTTGCTTGGAGCTGACTCTGTGGTCCAATCCTCCCACAGAACATCCTTCTCCATGACAAAGGAAGAAAGAAAATGCTGAATGTTTTAATTTTGCTTTTTGTGGCAACTATTTTTTTTTAAATTATTTGTCCTGATCAAGATCTGGGAAGACAATCCTGGAAATCTCCAGCATATAAAGAAAGTGGTTCAAGATATGATTTGTTTGGGGATTTTCAATTAGCTTTTTTTGATGACAGATGTGCTATTACCCTTTCAAATTTACAAGTAAACAATAAAATGAAATTGCGACTATGTTTACAATCTTGCTTTCCCTTTTTTTGCTTTATAGGTTAGTGAAGGTTGTAGACATGAGGATTGGTCCAGAGTTTTTTTTTATTACTGTCATAACTACAAACAGGCACTAAATGAGGCAGTGGCTAAATGAGGACTTATCTGTATTATCTACAGTGCTTTATTCTATTAGACTGCATGCAATTTAAAGGAAATAAAAAAGGAAGAATCTTATAAATATGGAATGATTACTGCAGTAGTGAAAAATTGTTCCACTGAAAATATGTAATGTCTATAATTGCAGAAATAATAATGTAGATCTAGCATTTAAAACCCCCCAGAAATTTCAAAATTGGGATTCTTAATGGTGCTATTCTATTTCAGTAACAGATGGAATAATTGAGATAAAAAGTGATTTAGTGACTTGTCCGTGGTAAAGCAAAACAATCTAAGAGCAGGATTCAAATCATGCTATAAAGAGAGTAACCCAAGATTTAAGGCTGGTTCTTTTTCAAGGATTCTGCTTTCTTGACTACTAAACCAACTACAGTGGTACCTCAAGATACGAACCCCTCATCTTACAAACAACTCGTGATACGAACCCGGGGTTCAGAAAAATTTTGCCTCTTCTTACGAACTTTTTTCGAGTTATGAACCGGCGTTCGGAGACTGCTGGGAAGCCGCGCGGCTGTTTTAAAAGGTGACAGCCGGGCGGCGGGGCTTCCAGCAGCCTCCCGAACGCCGGTTCGTAACTCGAAAAAAGTTCATAAGAAGAGGCAAAATTTTTCTGAACCCCGGGTTCGGTTCAGGAGGTTGCTGGGAAGCCCCCCAGCCCGGCTGTCACCTTTTAAAACAGCCGTGCGGCTTCCCAGCTGTCTCCGAACGCCAAACGCGGAAGTTCGGGTTTGGCGTTCGGCTTCGGGAGACAGCTGGGAAGCCGCGCGGCTGTTTTAAAAGGTGACAGCCGGGCTGGGGGGCTTCCCAGCACCCCCCCAAACCCCGAACTTTTGCCGAACTTCTGGGTTCAGGGTTCGGGAGGTTGCTGGGAAGACCCCCAGGCCGGCTGTCACCTTTTAAAATAGCCGCGCGGCTTCCCAGCAGTCGCCGAACGCCGAACGCGGAAGTTCGGGTTTGGTGTTCGGCTTCGGGAAGCTGCTGGGAAGCCGCGCAGCTGTTTTAAAAGGTGACAGCTGGCCTGGGGGGCTTCCCAGCAACCTCCCGAACCCCGAACTTTTGCCAAACTTCCGGGTTCGGGGTTCGGGAGGTTGCTGGGAAGCCCCCCAGCCCGGCTGTCACCTTTTAAAATAGCCGCGCGGCTTCCCAGCAGTCGCCGAACGCCGGTTTTTTGCGGGGTTTTTTTTGGGTGCATGGATTAATTGACTTTACATTGTTTCCTATGGGAAACAATGTTTCGTCTTACGAACCTTTCGTCTTACGAACCTCCCCTTGGAACCAATTAGGTTCGTAAGACGAGGTATGACTGAATATGATTAAACTACAGTTTTAAAACTTTTGTTTCCCTTACTCCAGCTCTTGCAGACAGTTTCAATAAATTTGCATGTGAAAATCCTGTTCACTCTGTAGATTTGTGAATGGGCTGTTCCCCCATTTACACCAGTCACTGTGCTACATTGCAGGGCTGCTCCACACTGTGGGATGAGCTGCTTCTGGTGAAAGACTCTGGTCAGGATCATTTCCTCCTTTATCTCTCAGCTCTGCTCTCAGCCAGACTGTCAGCTCCAAAATTGCAACATTCTCTTACTATTTGAAAGAAAGCTTCTGCTGAGATGCTGTGGGTTGGAGTTTCTCCTGTCTTTGCTATCTTTCTGGCTTGACTCCTTTCTTCACACAACCACAAGCATGTTTGCTTTCAGTTCCCTTTTTATAAAACAAGCTGTCCCACCCCCGTCCCAGTTAAAAGCGGAGTTCCCCAAGGTAGTGTACTGGGACCAACGCTCTTCATTCTCTACATCAATGACCTTTGCGATTACATCACAAGCAACTGTGTCCTCTTCGCCGATGATGTAAAACTCTTCAATACCACCGATAACTCAACTACTCTCCAAAAAGACCTTGGCGCTGTTTCTGAGTGGTCCAACACATGGCAACTCCAAATCTCAACTAGCAAATGCTCTGTCCTACACATTGGGAAGAAGAATCTGAACTCCAAATACGAACTGAATAATCAAATTATCACAGATAATCCCCACTCGGTTAAAGACCTTGGTATACTAACAACAAAAGATTTAAGTGCCAAAGCCCACTGCAACAATATAGCCATGAAGGCTCCAAGAGTTGTAAACCTAATCCTACGTAGCTTCTGCTCTGGCAATCTCACGCTACTCACCAGAGCCTACAAAACGTTTGCCAGACCCATCCTTGAATACAGTTCATCTGTTTGGAACCCATACCACATCTCGGACATTAACACCCTTGAAAATGTCCAAAGATACTTCACCAGAAGAGCCCTTCACTCCTCCACTCGAAACAGAATACCCTACGAAAGCAGACTATCAATCCTAGGTCTAGAAAGCTTAGAACTACGTCGCCTAAAACACGATCTAAGTATTGCCCACAAGATCATATGCTGCAACGTTCTACCTGTCAATGACTATTTCAGCTTCAATCGCAACAACACAAGAGCACGCAACAGATTCAAACTTAATATTAACCGCTCCAAACTTGACTGTAAAAAATATGACTTCAGCAACCGAGTTGTCGAAGCATGGAACTCATTACCTGACTCAGTAATGTCAACCCCTAACCCCCAACATTTTTCCCTTAGACTATCCACAGTTGACCTCTCCAGGTTCCTTAGAGGTCAGTAAGGGGCGTGCATAAGTGCACCAGTGTGCCTTCTGTCCCCTGTCCAATTGTCTCTCCTTATCTCATTTATCTTTTCTTCCTTTCAAATATGTTCATCTATACTTTTATATCTTTTCTTCTATTCTTTTCTTTACTTATATTATTACATATCTTTCTCTTCAATGTGTATTATGTATTGGACAAAATAAATAAAATAAATAAATAAATAAATAAATAAATGTTTGCTTTCAGTTCCATTTTTATAAAACAAGCTCTCCAAATAAGGAGAAGGTGGGGCTGTTTGAACCCTCTTCCCAGAGAGCACCAAAACTCTGGATCCCATGAAGGAAAATTTTGCCTCTTCTCATGAACCATTTTCCACTTACAAACCGGAGCTTCCAAAACTGTAACTGGACAAGGCAGGGAGAAGCCTTTGTGGGGCCTATCTACGAATCTCCTGGGAGAAAACAGGGCCTCCACCCTCCCTGTGGTTTATTTATTTACTTATTTATTTATTTATTGGATTTCCCCAATCGCACACATTATTTGCTTTTACATTGATTCCTATGGGAAAAATTGCTTCTTCTTACGAACTTTTCTACTTAAGAACTTGGTCAAGGAATGAATTAAGTTCGTAAGTAGAGGTACCACTGTACTTCCCCTCTTTTAAATATGTCTGATTTTGTTTTCTATAAAGTCCTGTCTTAACAATCAGTCATTTAGCAACCATTCCAAGTTACAATGGACTCCAAAAACAATACTTAAGACCTACTTCCAAAATACCAAAGTCCACCCCACCCCACCCCGCCCTGGTCATCTAATTACATATTAGATGCTTAGTAACTAGCTCACATTTACAGCCATTTGCAGTATTTCACAATCATGTGACCACAATTTAGAATGTTATTGTTGTTTGCTGGAAACCAGTATTCACTTCTGGTTTCTCGATAAAATGTCCATTGAGACCAACAGTTTCACATAATAACTGTAGTATTTGCTGTAGAAGTACCATATTTGCTTAAAATGTAAACTTGCATTGGAGCAAATGGTCACCCCCTTAAGGGATTGCATGACTTACTTCTGTAATTCTGAGTGCAATTATGGCCAAAAGCCTGTGAAGTGAATTTCTCCTTCCCTATAAACCACTCCTTCACCATGCAGATTATATTCATTCATTGATTGATCAAAATGATATATTCACCCATTGCCCCCCAGAGGGAGCTCTTGGGATAGGAAGATGTATAACATATAGAATCTATAGAAAATAGTGGCGGTGCTTCTTTGGTGAAGAGACTACCTCATGGTGATTAGCATTTAAACCCATAAAGGTCTACAGTGAGTTCTGTTGCAAATGGTCATTGTAAAATAAAGGAATGGTTGGAAGAAATTACTGAACAAAAGATCGAACTAAAGCCAGAACTATTTTTATTGGGCATTTTAGAGAGAGAAATGGCTAAAAAAAATTCAATATATAATATTACATATATTACAGAATTGTTTTGCTCAAAATTAGAAACAATTATATAATATTAACAACAATATGATTATAGCATATACGAATGTACATATTACTATAATTCAAATGACTGTTCAGTGATCCCTCGATTTTCGCGGTTTCGATTTTCGCGAAACGCTATACCATGGTTTTTCAAAAAATAATAATTTAAAAATACTCCACGGTTTTTTTTCTATTCCACGGTTTTTCCCACCCGATGACGTCATACGTCATCACCAAGAATCACTTCTCTGTCTCTTTCTCTTCCTTTCCTGTCATTCTCTCTCTTTCTCTATCTCTCCCCCTCTTGCTCTCTCTCTTTTTCTCACTTTCCCTCTCTTGTTTTCTTTCTCTCACTCTTTCGGGCGAGCGGCGGGCAGGCGGGCGAGCAGCGAACGGTGGGCGAACGGCGAGCGGCGAGCAAACGGGCGAGCGGCGGGCGGGTGAGCGGTGAACGAGCGGCGAGCGGCGGGCGAGCGGCGAGTGAACGGGCGAGCGGCGGGCGGGTGGGCGAGCGGCGAATGGGTGAGCGGCGGGTGGGCGGGCGAACGGCGAGCGGTGAGTGAACGGGCGAGCGGCGGGCGGGCAAGCGAGCGGCGAGTGAACGGGCAAGCGAGCGGCGAGCGGCGAGTGAACGGGCAAGCGGCGGGCGGGCGGCGAACGGGCGAGCGGCGGCCGGCCGGGTGAGCGGTGAACGGGCGAGCAGTGAGCGGCGAGTGAACGGGCGAGCGGCAGGCGGGCGAGCGGCGAATGGTGGGCGAGCGGCGAATGGCGGGTGAACGGCGAGGGCGCGCATGCGCAGATGGTGTTTTTACTTCCGCACCACTATACCGCGGAAAATCGATTATCGCGGGAGGTCTTGGAACGTAACCCCCGCGATAATCGAGGGATCACTGTATAATATAGGACAGTGAACCATAACAATCGAATTTATGTAAATATAAATGTTATGAATAATATTGATACTGATATGGAAATGCTGAAAATTTGTAGTTTTTTTAAAAGTTGAAAATAAATTTTAATAAAAATTATTTTTTTTAAAAAAAATGGATGTTGTAATATTGAATGTTTAAAACAGAAACGAAAGAGAAGCCAGTAAAAAGCATTAACTTATGGAAAATATTTCATTCTTCTGAATTTGGGCAAGGGAAGAGTTAAGCATGAATGACCTGTACTAACACATTGGGCACCCCACTCCTAGAGTGAGTGTCTCTCTGACTAGTCTGGGAGGGCAGGAGAGGACCCTCCTCAACTGAAAGCAAGATCTTCAATGTATCTTCATTGTTTTTTTTAGAGCTCCCTCTAATGGGCTCCAACTGCCTGAAAACATGCTACTTTTCAGGCAGTTGGAATGTCTTCCTAAGCCTACAGAACAGCACCAACCAATCCGGGTTGGTGACATCATTGTGACGTCACCAGCAGGTTGCTACCAGTCTGCATGAACTGGTCTGAACTGGGAGGAACCCACCCCTGCCATGAGTTGATATCAAGCAAGATAAGGACAATAGTAATATTAATATTAACCGCTCCAAACTTGACTGTAAAAAATATGACTTCAGTAACCGAGTTGTCGAAGTGTGGAACTCATTATCGGACTCCATAGTGTCATCCCCAAACCCCCAACAATTTACCCTTAGATTATCTACGGTTGACCTATCCAGATTCCTAAGAGGTCAGTAAGGGGCGAGTACAAGTGCACTTGAGTGCCTTCCGTCCCCTGTCCTATTGCTCTCCTATATCTACTATTCCTTTCTTCTATTCCTATATCTCTTCTTCTATTCTTTCATTGATTCTATTACTATATCTGCTTTTCTATTCTTTCTTAGATATATTTTACTATGAGTATCTCCTCTATAACCTTCATCATGTATTTTACTATGTGTGTATGTATATATATGTGTGTATGTGTGTGTGTGTGTGTGTGTGTGTGTGTTTTCATAGATTTTCACGGGTACAGGTATGACGGTCTTGGCATATTCGGGTTTCTTCCCGTGTAGGATTTGGAAATTTCTGGCAACTTTTCGACGAGGTCCCACTCGTCATCTTCAGGCTGGTGTTTCTGTCCTTGTTCTAGGGTGAACACAGCGAGGCCTGAGCTGCCTTCCTTCTATAAATACTGGTGGCTGGGTGTGGTTTGATGGCTCAGCAATTGCCTGCTGTGTAGAAACTTCCTGGTGAGTCAGTGGGGTAACACCTGGGGTCGTTGATGTAGCTGAGGTATGCTGATTAGTTAATGGTTGTTGATTAGGCGTGATATCCTGAGTAGTTGGAGCTTGCAGGCTACTTGATTGTTTTGCAATATGTGTTCTGAGTCTAGTTTCTGTTTTTATGGCTGGGTTACGTTTGAGGGCTAGGTTTCCAGATGTCTGGTAGGCGGGAGGTATCATCCCGCTTGTTCATATTTTGGGGATGTTTTTCTATCTCGATGGCTTCCATTATTATTCTTTTGCTGTAGTGTTCTGTTTTGGAAATTAATTTAGTACTGTCAAAATCAATTTCATGTCCTGTAGTTTTGAAGTGTTGGAAAAGGGAGGAGGTTTTTTCCTTTTTCCTTAATGCATTCTTATGTTCTGCGACACGTGCATTTACTCTCCTGTTAGTTTGTCCAATATATGTGGCTGGGCAGATTTTACACGGTATTTGATAAACTCCCTGGTTTTCTAGCTGGATATTGTCTTTCGGGTTTCTTAGGATGTTGGCTATTTTCTTATCTATGAAAACAAATATATATATATGACGGTCTTGGCATATTGGGGTTTCTTCCCGTGTAGGATTTGGAAATTTCTGGTGACGTTTCGACGAGGTCCCACTCGTCATCTTCAGGCTGGTGTTTCTGTCCTTGTTCTAGGTATATATACACCTATACCCACTAAAACCCTCATTGTGTATTGGACAAAATAAATAAATAAGTAAAAATTAAAAAAATTAATTAAACACCATCCTATAAATAAACCAGAGCAGAAGAGAAAACTCCTAACTCTGTTTTCTGTGCAGGGATATTTGGTAGGGGTCATTTCTGAGAGAAAAGCATCCCAAGACTTCCCTTTGGGTTTTCCATCTGATTAAGGTCTCATGCTATGGGAGTCATTTCTCCCTTCTCCTTACCTATTTTTGGAATAAAATATAAGGCAATGTCCCATCCTTGACAATTGATAACTTTATTTTCTGTGAGAATAATCACGCCACGGGCTTCTCAGCAAATGTCCTTCTTCAGCATGGTTATTTATGCCAACTGTTGTAGAAAGTTTACAAAATCATTGGGAGTTAGTACAATCTTCTCTTGACATTTTAAAAATTATATGAGAAGATGGAAAAGTGGGGTCTCGTGAGCATCCTGATTGATGGCTGGATTCCCCTTCTTGCTGACCAGTGATGTAAGCTTTTTTTGTTCCTTCACCAGAAATAAAGATGCTAATTTAAGTGCAAGTTTTACCCATCGTACGGTGTTATTTTTTATTTTATTTATTTATTTATTTTGTCCAATACACAATACATATTGAAGAGGATAAGCATGAAGTATTATATATAAAGAAAGGATATAAAAGTAGAGGAGAAGATATATGAAAGGAAGAAAAGATATATGATATATGAGATAAGGAGAGACAATTGGACAGGGGACGAAAGGCAGGCTAGTGCACTTATGTACGCCCCTTACTGACCTCTTAGGAATCTGGAGAGGTCAATCATGGATAGTCTAAAGGAGAAATGTTGGGGGTTAGGGGTTGACACTACTGAGTCCGGTAATGAGTTCCACGCTTCCACAACTCGATTGCTAAAGTCATATTTTTTACAGTCAAGCTTGGAGCGATTAATATTAAGTTTGAATTTGTTGCGTGCTCTTGTGTTGTTGCGGTTGAAGCTGAAGTAGTCATTGACAGGCAGGACATTGCAGCATATGATTTTGTGGGCAATACTTAGATCGTGTTTTAGGCATCGTAGTTCTAAGCTTTCTAGACCTAGGATTGATAGTTATCTATTCTGCTGATGGCATACTTATGGATAATTTTTTTTTCTCTCCATCAATGGTTAGGGGCTGCCATGTTTTTTTCCTTATGGAACAACCTCAGGACACTTTCACGGATCTCTTTTGTCTTTACTCCATAAACAATGGGGTTCATCATGGGAGGCAGAAGAAGGTAAAGATTGGCCATAATGATGTGGACATGAGGAGTGATGTGGTGGTCACCAAAACGGTGTGCAAAGAAGGTGAAGAAGGCAGGTGTGTAGGAGATAGCAATGGCACAGAGGTGAGCCGTGCAGGTGCCAAAGGCCTTGCTCCTTTGTTCTGGGGAGGAAAGGCCCACAACTGCCTTCAGTATCATGAAGTAAGACATTGCAATGCAGGAGATATCAAAGCCCCCAATCAACATGGCAACTGTTAGGCCATAGATAGCATCAACTCGGATATTGCTGCAAGCCAGCTTTACCACTGCCATGTGGTCACAATAGGTGTGAGCAATAACTCTGCTGTTGCAATATATCATTTTTCTGACTAGGAAAGGAAAGGGGAGGATGAGAACTGCTCCTCTGAGGAAGGTGAGGACCCCCACCCTAAGAATGACTGGGTGGGTCAAGATAGTAGCATACCTCAATGGATAACAGATAGCTACAAAGCGGTCCAAAGCCATGAGCATGAGGACTCCAGATTCCATCCCTGTGAAGGTGTGAACAATGTACATTTGCACCAGGCAGGCCCCGAAGCTGATCTCCTCCAGGTTTAGCCAAAAAATGCAGAAGGCTTTTGGCATCGTAGAGGTTCCCATGACTATGTCCGTGACAGACAACATGCAGAGGAAGAAGTACATGGGCCTGTGAAGGGCCTCCTCAGTCCAGATGATGTAGAGAAGTCCACAGTTCCCCAACATGCCGATGAGATACATAGAGAAAAATGGGAAGGAGATCCAGAGATGAGCGTGTTCCAGACCTGGGACCCCTTTCAAGAAAAAGTACATGACACCGTAGTCAGTTTCATTCACTAGGGCCATCGTGGGAAGAGAAAGGGCACATGAGACACCCTGGAGTTAAAATATTTGAGAAGAGAAACAGAAGGAATACATCAAACTAATGTTAGGCTTCATTCCAAGTACTTTAATAGAATATCTTTTCTAAACATTTTTTCTCATTTTCACAAACATAGAAACATAGAAGTCTGACGGCAGAAAAAGACCTCATGGTCTATCTAGTCTGCCCTTATACTATTTCCTCTATTTTATCTTACAATGGATATACAATATGTTTATCCCAGGCATGTTTAAATTCAGTTACTGTGGATTTACCAACCACGTCTGCTGGAAGTTTGTTCCAAGGATCTACTACTCTTTCAGTAAAATAATATTTTCTCATGTTGCTTTTGATCTTTCCCCCAACTAACTTCAGATTGTGTCCCCTTGTTCTTGTTTTTTAAAAAAAATATTTTTAATTGATTTTTAACAATTTAACATCACACAACATAAAACAGTGCGTAGTGAATTGTGCCCACCACCCCGACATACACACATTCCCCACCACCAAATTGGGGGTATTTCTTGTACAATCCACTTAACCCAAGAGCAATATATCTGTTTACATATTATAGAGTGATTCCAATTTATTTCTTGTAGCTTGGTCTCGGATTCTGCTCGTCATATATCGTCTTACCTTGTCCCACCGTCCCATCAGCTGTCCCAACTCAGTTTCATTATCCAAATTTATCCTTTTTTCCATAATTTCAAATTGAATATGGTCCACCATGTACCTATACCAATTTTGCATTGTCCATTTTGTAGCATCCTTCCAACCCAGAACTATTACTGCCTGCGCGCTTTCTATTGCTGCTTTTTTTATTTCTCTACATTCTCCCATCGCATTACTTTTTACTAGTACTGCCATTTCCTTAGTGATTGTCCATTGTATATTTAACATTCTATTGATATCCTCTTTCAGTCCCCTTGTTCTTGTGTTCACTTTCCTATTAAAAACACTTCCCTCCTGAACCTTATTTAACCGTTTAACATATTTAAATGTTTCGATCATGTCCCCCCTTTTCCTTCTGTCCTCCAGATTATACAAATTGAGTTCATTAAGTCTTTCCTGATACGTTTTATGCTTAAGACCTTCCACCATTCTTGTAGCCCATCTTTGGACACGTTCAATTTTGTCAATATCTTTTTATAGGTGAGGTCTCCAGAACTGAACACAGTATTCCAAATGTGGTCTCACCAGCGCTCTATATAAGGGGATCACAATCTCCCTCTTCCTGCTTGTTATACCTCTAGCTATGCAGCCAAGCATCCTACTTGCTTTTCCTACCGTCCGACCACACTGCTCAACCATTTTGAGACTGTCAGAAATCACTACCCCTAAATCCTTCTCTTCTGAAGTTTTTGCTAACACAGAACTGCCAATGCAATACTCAGATTGAGGATTCCTTTTCCCCAAGTGCATTACAGTATTTTACATTTGGAAACATTAAACTGCAGTTTCCATATTAATTCCTGCAAGATGTGTACTTCTACTATCTACCATGATGCCCCATGTTACCAGTCTCATCTTTCTTGGAAACCACCAGGTGTGGGTAGGCTCGAACTATTCTATGAGTTTCAAACCTTCTTCTAAGAATTAAAGTTGCAGACCTTTGCACCTGAGTAACTATAAACAGAGGGTTAGCTATGGGAGCTGTCCAGATTCTTCACTCAGTAGCTTGCAGAAAAGGACATTTAGAAGCTCTCAGAAAGGTCTATTCCAGACATCTTCAAACTTGGCAACTTTAAGACTTGTGGACTTCAACTGTTGAAGTCCAAAAGTCTTAAAGTTGCCAATTTTGGAGACCCCTTGGTTTATTCAGTCCACTTTCCAAAGCTTTTGTAGTACAGAGATAAAGAAAGATGATCAAGTCTGATTATTTTCAATAACTTTAAACTGGTAACCGTGGTATTCATGTAACTGAAAATATCAGACAGGATATGCATTGAGCAAAAATAAAGGTTTTAACCCTCTTCTCCAAGAAGATTGATGAAAGTCATGTAAAGTCTTACTGTTTGGGGCTGTTGCACTTAATTGCTTTGCATGACTGTTGGAGATACGACAGAGTTGTATGAGGTGGGCTGTCTGTAAGATGTTTTAAGTTAAGAATTTTTTATAGTGATGCTTTATAGTGTTTTATTTAATTTCAATTTCTTCCATTGTTATATATTAATATGTTCTATGCCGCCCTGAGTCTTGCAAGAAGGGCAGCCTAGACATTAAACAATCAAACAAACAAACAAATAAAGTCCTGTATGCGCAGGCATGACATAATCTAAAATCTGTGCTCTGAAAGCTTCAGGGGAAGTGGACTATATGGACTACTCTAATAACCTTCATAAATTGCAGCATACCTCTGTTTATTCATTTGCTTGTCTGATGAGGTCTTGAACTTCTGTCCCATTTGCACATCCTGCTTTAGGATAAGAACATAAGAAGAGCCATGCTGAATCAGGCCAAAGCCCATCGAGTCCAGCATTCTGTGTCACACAGTGGCCCACCAATTGTACATGGGGCTCTTGAGCAGAAAGAGAAGGCAAAACCCTCCCTTTCCCTTGGCTTCCAACAAATGGTACTCAAGGGAATCAACCAACATGGAGGCAGCACATGGACATCCATTTCAATAACCACCGATACACTTGGCATCCATGAATCTGTCTAATCCTGCCTTGAAGCTATCAAGGCTGACAGCTGTCACGACCTCTTCTGGAAGTGAATTCCATAAACCGACGACTTTCTGGGTGAAGAAATATTTCCCTTTATTTGTCCTCGCTATCTTACTTATGAGCTTTAGGGAGTGTCCCCTCATTCTAGTATTGTGTGATAGAGAAAAGAAGGATGCATAGTGAAAGCAAACCTAGTAGAATAGAATTTTTTTATAGAATAGAATTTTTATTGGCCAAGTGTGATTGGACACACAAGGAATTTGTCTTGGTGCATATGCTCTCAGCGTACATAAAATAAAATATACATTTGTCAAGAATCATGTGGTACAACACTTAATGATTGTCATAGGGGTCAAATAAGCAATGAAGAAGCAATACTAATAAAAATCTTAGGATATAAGCAACAAGTTTCAGTCATATAGTCAACATGGGTGGAAATGGGTGAAAGGAATGAGGAGAAAAACTAGTAGAATAGAAGTGCAGATTTAGGAGAAAGTCTGACAGTGTTGAGGGAATTATTTGTTTAGTAGAGTGATGGCGTTCGGGAAAAAACTGTTCTTGTGTCTAGTTGTCTTGGTGTGCAGTGCTCTGTAGCGACGTTTTAAGGGTAGGAGTTGAAACAATTTGTGTCCAGGATGTGAGGGGTCAGAAAATATTTTCCCCGCCCTCTTTTTGACTCGTGCAGTATACAGGTCCTCAATGGAAGGCAGGTTGGCAGCAATTGTTTTTTCTGCAGTAGACAATAGCTCTGTGTGTACTTTTACTACGTCTTCCCGGGTACATGCATTCACAAATACAAATTAGCCAAATTATGACAAAGGCCACCAAAGTGATCTCTCTCTCTAAAAAAAAATAGAGCATAACAACTGAAGTAATGATTAAAATGATGAATTTTTGTGTATTCCCAGAAGCACTCCAAATATGACTCAACAGGCCCGAATGTTAGGGGAGAAATTGTCTGAGGAAAGTCCAGACTCCAGGCTTCCCTATAATTGCCTGGAATGCTCAATTTATGCAACAGACAAGCTGAAGGATCAAAACAGAATGCTACATCCCTGAAAAACATTCTTACATATTTACCTTTGAATTCTCAGCTGCAGCTCCTTCATGTATCCAGACCCATTTTGTAGAAGCTCAGAAAACACCTGCTAAATCCCTGCCAAACAATCTCTCTGCCCTTATCTGAAGAATAGAAGGTTTATAGACCTTCAAGATACAATGTCCCTTGAGAATCACCTGGAATCAGCTGCATAGGAGTCTGTAGAGATCATTCAGAGGATGAAGCTGGACATCAGGAAGTTTCTCATGGGAGTTTCCTCAGCTGAAAGGAGGGTGGGTCAAGGAGGAGATGATACCCCCCTGCAGTTGCACTCCCTCACATGGGATTAGTTTCTGAACACATTAAGCCATGTTGGCCTTTGTAGGTAAATAAAAGCACTTAAATTGCACCCAGAAGCCTACAGAGAACCAGAGGGACCTGTGGAATAAAGTTGTAACAGGAGCTTTAAGTTTTTTTAATTTGTATTCCTTTCTACAAATTCCTTTTTATATTTTTATAACAAAACACATACTGTATGTTGTGGTTAGCTCTGGCCCAGCTCCTGCCCCAAGGACTGTGGATGTGGGCGAGACATCCACATGCTGCAGGCCTGTTTTGCCCCCGGTGGAATCTGCTGATGAAGGCTCCTCTGACCAAGAAGACATGAGTGACAGGGAGAAGGAGAGTGTGGCAGACAGCTCAGAAGGAGATCAATTATCTAGCTCCTCCTTGGATTCAGAACAAGAGTTAATGATACAGCCATGCATGCGGAGAGCGATGCATAGGCAACAACAACTGAGAGATTATTATCAAAGAAAATGAGGCCACCTGTGGTTGGGTGGGGCTGTGGTAATTAGTGAGGCTGCTATAAATAGCAGCCTGTGGGTTTGGCCATTGTGGAGGATTATCTGATCGTTGTGCTTCATGACTGCTTTGCTGACTTTGATCTTTGTGTGCTGATTTTTCCCCGCTTTGAAACTAAACCAGAGCAAAGTGTGTTTCACTTTGTGAAAGAAGAAGGACTGTGAATTGCCTCACAGCTGCAAGCTAAGTATCACAGAACTGATAAGGGACTTGTACAAATTACCAATTTGTTTGGAGACAAGTGCTCTTTGTTATACAAAAAGAGTGCTCTGTTTATTTGCATTTTCGGTATAAAGAACATTGTTTTGAATTTTCAAACGTGTGTGTGTCTGAAATTGTATCTGTGCATTTTTGGGAGGATTCTACCAGAAAGCTCGACAGAACACTGTATGCCTTAAAATATCATACACACACAAACACACACACAAGCTGATAATGAAAAGGAAGGGAGACTACTGTAGATCTATTTTGAGTTTATTTGCTCTCATCAGGCAGCCATACACATAACCACCAATTAATTCATTTTTTATTCTTAATTCCTTAATTTTAGTCACTAATTATAATCTCTTGTGCCTCTTAATTTTCTGCATTATTGCTTCCTTTCTTCCTAGTATCTTTACTTATCTTTATCTCCCCCTCTCATTATAATCAATTCCAAATGTCCAGTGCATAATCCCTATTATAATTTTCTTAGAGTCTCAAGATAATAATTCTTGTTCTTAACTTTTACATCTTATTTGCTTGTGACATTGGATTTTACTTTTCTGCCCACTCAAGGACTGCAATGAAGCAATGTCAGCCCCTGCCTTTTTCCTCTAACTGATATGAATAAATTATGTATGTTCTGCAAATCCATCCAATAAATGATCTTTGCCCATCAATAACCACCTTGTGTCATCTATGTCGTGGGGAGAAGGGAAATTAATGATCTGTTAGGACCTTGACCGTAACCCCGTGGAGGTCGATGGATAGAAGCATCAATCCTTTTAAACAAGATATATTTATTTTAAAAACAGAAATAAACAAATAAAATATTGTCTCGAGGGACAGCATAACATATACGTCTTACATCATGGAGGTTAGGAAGAGAAGAAGAAAGAAGAAGAAGGAGGAAGTGAAGTGAGATTGGCAGGATATTACATCATAAGAGGAGGACCCAATAAGGCACACATAGTTAACTCTTTCATTACTAAATGTCTCTGAGGGGCTGTCAATATGCAGCGTGACACCCCTTCTTTGGCAGTCATCAGTGACATTGTTCACATAAGGCACATTCTTTTGCAGAAGTATTCGTGTTGGTCAGCTGGCAGTGGTTTGTTCAGCACGTCAGCAATTTGTTCAGTTGTAGGCAGATAATGTAGTTTCACCAATCCTTGTTTCACATATTCTCTGGCATTCTTATATCTTATGTCGATGTGCCGTGAACGCGCTCCAACATATTCAGTTTCAGATATGAAGGTAACGTAGAGATTGTCCTCCATTATAACAATTTGTTTCATAGGATCACTCCAAATACTGTCAACAAGAGCAGAAACACAGGTTAAAGCATTGCAACAGTCAGAAACACAGGCATATTCTGACTCAGTAGAAGAACAAGAGATAAAGTTCTGCTTTCTAACTTTCCAATAAATTGGACAACCATTTAATCTAATCTAATCTAATGAAAACCGAGTCTACGGAGAGGGGCAGCATACAAATCCAATAAATAAATAAAACACTTTCAGCGCTATGACCTGCCCCATTTTGGAAAAGACATTTCTGCTGGATTCTAGAATTGATGGTTTACCTTCCAGAAATCTTGGACTCAAGACTTCATGGCTGAGTTCATACAACTACTTTAACTAGGCCAGTTAAAGGCCCAGTGGCCACAGACACATCACTTCTTAGTTTGACAGGTGTTAACCTTGGAAATCTGATTGTTTTCTGCAAATTGGGCTGATTTGGTTCATTCGATGTTGATAACCCATTGGTTGAGTGCTTTAGGGTGGGGAATTTGTAGTGGGTGGGGCATTTTATTCTATTTTTTTATTCTATTTTTAATTCTATTTTTAAATTTACCTATTCTAATTTTATGTATGGTGGGACTGGTCTCTGGGTGTCACACGACTTTCGTTGCCAATGACGATTCGTTGTTTTGACAATGACAATAAATTTATTGTTATTATTATTCTGGCTGAGAATGTGTGGGTTTACCTGGGTGGAAGCTATTTAAAATAAATGCAGAGATGTTGACAGTAAAAGTGGAAAAAAACCCAAAGAATATTGTTAGTTCTATGATTACATCTTGAAAGAAAAGCTTCCTTCTGTTTGGGAGTGATTTGGATGACTCTTTGCTTTTCAGAGCATGTGTCAAATTGATTGAAGTATTATGTGCCGTCAAGTTGTTGTCAGCAATAAGCAACTTGATAGACAGATGAGGAAGGGAGGCAAGAGGTATGCAAACAAATAACATTGTTATAATAAACACAATAAAGCACGCCGTTTAGTCTGTAGATATTCTCAGTCATACAGGACATGGTTGTCTCAAAGCTGCTTTTTCAGGAGCTAACTGGATTTCTTGTTTTTCCTTTAAAGATGTTTTGCTTCTCAGCTGAAGAAACTTCTTGGATGAGAAGCAAAACGTCTTCAAAGAAAAAAAAAACAAGGAAGTCCAGTTGCCTCCTGTTGTGGTTAGCTCTGGCCCAGCTCCTGCCCCAAGGACTGTGGATGTGGGGGAGACATCCACATGCTGCAGGCCTGTTTTGCCCCCAGTGGAATCTGCTGATGAAGGCTCCTCTGACCAAGAAGACATGAGTGACAGGGAGGAGGAGAGTGTGGCAGACAGCTCAGAAGGAGATCAATTATCTAGCTCCTCCTTGGATTCAGAACAAGAGTTAACGATACAGCCACGCATGCGGAGAGTGATGCATAGGCAACAACAACTGAGAGATTATTATCAAAGAAAATGAGACCACCTGTGGTTGGGTGGGGCTGTGGTAATTAGTGAGGCTGCTATAAATAGCAGCCTGTGGGTTTGGCCATTGTGGAGGATTATCTGATTGTTGTGTTTCGTGACTGCTTTACTGACTTTGACCTTTTGCGTGCTGATATTTCCCCGCTTTGAAACTAAACCAGAGCAAAGTGTGTTTCACTTTGTGAAAGAAGGACTGTGAATTGCCTCACAGCTGCAAGCTAAGTATCACAGAACTGATAAGGGACTTGTACAAATTGCCAGTTTGTTTGGAGATGAGTGCTCGTTGCTATATCAAAAGAGGGCTTGGTTTAAGTGAATTTTCATTATAAAGAACATTGTTTTGAATTTTCAAACGTTTGTGTGTCTGAATTTTGTACTTGTTAATTTTTGGGAGGCGTCTACCAGAGAGCCCGACAGAACACCTCCTGAAAAAGAACCTTTGGGACAACCATGACCTGGATGTCTGAGAATATCTACAGATTTTTAGCTATACAATTTGGGATGAATGCCCTTTGAATGGTGTGGGACTAGGAGTGGATTTCCAGAGGGGGGAAAATTGAAGACTACAGGAACCGGAAGCACTACTCAAGTGACCCTGAGGACATAGATAACCTCCAAATGCTTTAACGACCCTCTAAAACAGGCCTATCAAACTTGTGGCCTACAGGCCGGATGTATCATGCGCTGGCCACACCCATGCCTGGTTTAGAGAAGGGTGGGGGCAGTGATGGGCTCCTACAGTAGAGTAAAGTACGCAGAATTGGTAGAAAAGTTTTGAATTTTTTCCCTTTTTTTCCCCTTCTGGGCTCTGGGTATGTTTTTCCTATTGCAGTAAACGAGGTTGAATGTATATAATTTTAGAAGAGCTGTGCCTGTGTGTGTGTACAGTTTATACAGTAGATAATGTATATTTTTGTGTGCCTGCATGTAATATGTATGTACACATATGGCATATATACATAGAATTAAATAGTATATTTTGGATGTTCAGTAATAGTAAATATATAGGGAAATTGTATCTCTTTGAGGCGAGGAGAGGCCAGGCACCCTAATCCTAACCCAAACCCTTGATGTGGGTGACATCACGTTGGCCACCTCTAAGCCAGTCACATGACCTTTAAGCCTCCCCCCCGATCACATGATCATCAAGCCATTCTCATCTGCTCACATGGCTGGCAAGCCACACCCACAAAATAAGCCACATCCACAGTGTAGTAGTAAATATTTTTACAGTTCTTCACTGGGTGGGTGGGGGGAGCCACAATATGTCACATGATGATGCTGTGACAATACAAGTTTGACATCCTTGCTCTAAAAAAGGATTCAAACGCCCAGATGTTGGCAAGGATTATAAATCCTGTCATTGCTGAAGAAGCTTCTTGGATGAGAAGCGAAACGTCTTCAAAGAAAAAAACAAAATCCAACCACCTCCTGAAAAATCACCTTTGGGACATACGGTTTAGTCTGAAGCAAATAGCCTGAAGGAATCCATATTTGAATTTCTCAATGAGGTCCCCAACAAATCCATTGCATCCTGTGGGCTTTCCCAAAGTTTGTTTTCTACCAAACCCACATGGATTTGTATTGCCTTCTGTATTCCCTCCTGCGTTAGTTACCAGACATCTTGATTTCAGTCATGGTATTCCCTCTTGCAATGTGCGGGGACTATTGATCCCACAGGTGTTGGAGCTACGTTATTAAGGCACCCTTTTCCTCCCAGTTTTATTGTGGCCAGTTTGATGTGTACATCTGTAGACCCCTGACTGTGACCCAGGAACAAGCTCCAGGTAATTATGATTTACTGCAACTCTGGGTCTGATAATATGCTAATAGCACAGTTCCCTCTAAGCTGAGCAGTGAGCAATGGCTCACTTAAAAATCATCATCAACTCAGAGTTTTTCAAACCTGCCCAGAAGCCGAGAGGGAAAGAGTGAGAGGGAAGGAGAGAGAGAGGAAGAGAGGAAGAGAGAGAAACAGATAGAAAAAAGAGAGGAAGGAAAAGAGAAAGAAAAAGAATGGGAGTAAGGAAGAGAGAAAGAAAATCAAAATCTAGTTTGAAACTAGCTCAACTATTTAAGTGGCATTTTGATATTGATAGAGATGCCCTATTATGAGCTCACTGTTATAGACACACAGTACAGTATTTTATTTTGAAATTCTCTGAGGCAAAACAGGGTTGTTTGTTTGTTTGTTTGTTTGTTTATTATTTGTGTGCCGCCCAGTCCCAAAGGGACTGCCGCTCAGACACTATACTTTTCCACACACACACACACCCAAAAATTACAGGGAACACTGGCTAATAGTGGCTCTGTTGTGCAAGAAATGAATTGTGGTAGTTGGATCTGACACTTTAGGGGTGCAGAAACTAAGGCCCAGAAAGGTGAGGATGAATAATTGTTGAGGGATGGAGGAGATCAGCCTGGGTGGCTTCAGTCACACCAGGTGTATGGTCAAACGCCATGCTACATGTGCTCAACCCAAGGGGCCCCATTCCTCCTAGCCCCCTTGCTGGACTAGTATTTGTCCAGGGCTTATGGGTGATGGTAGCTCTAGTCATACCCAATTTAGTTAAATTTAATTGAAGCTAGGTTTTAAAGTAGAATTTGTTAGGTTCTGACCAAACAGCAGCTTTTGCTGATGTTGTGACATCCTGGTACGTGGGAGATTCACTTGGAGGCTGCCTAGATTTTAAGGTTTAAATTGCTGGGAAATTTTGAGAACTGAAATTCCCACATCTAAATGTGGCCAGTGTTGAGAAACACTGCTTAAATGTATCTGGAGATTCCGAAAGAGTTACTATCGATCATAATAAGTTCCTAATGTAGTACACCTGCAGTCTTTACAATTAATACAATTAAAACTCTCACCTGTGGAATCTAAATCTGCATACCTACTTCTCTTCCTCTTCTTTCCTTACATATCCTAATTTAAACTCTACATCAGTTCAGCCCCTCCACTTATCGGATGACGTGAGATACAGTTTGTGAAAGTTTCTGCCTTTTAATAAAATGACTTAGTTGAAAAGAGGGCTCCCAGTACAATAACATATGCCCAACACTGGAAACAGGATGCTATCCCGACGACCCTAACCATCATCACCCAAAATATGGAATGCGCAGAGTTGTCTAAAATGACGATGGAACTACAAAACAAAAACGATTCAGAGTTTTATAAGGCCTGGGAGAAGTGGTTTTGATGGCTATCCAAAATCAACAACAACAAAACAAAAAATAACGACCAAACTACTCACTTTTCATTCAATACTTGACAACAAAATCCAAAACTAAACATCAAAAAAGAAAACCAATAACACTAACATACAATTGAAAATATTGATTTCCATATACTGTCTGGGCTTAATCCTACTGATACTCATGCATAAATACTAACAACTTAATTCTGACTTATCTTTATCTCTTACATTCGACACATGCCACAAACAACTAGTCGTCAAAACACCAACGCCTGCTAATCTGCAGGTACTATTACCCTTCCCTTCCCCCACCCAAATCTCATCTTCTCACATATCTACTAATAACTATAATACTTTACTAATCTCACCTTTAAATCATTATATGTATTAGATAAAAAATTATACAGTTTAAACTTTGAATGTAATACGGCTATTTATAGTCCATTGCTTTGAATTGACAAACATTAAGTAATATAAGCTATGGATTTTATTTGGACATATGTCTTTTCTCATTTCAACTGTAAACCTTGAATGTAATAGGACTATGCTTAGCCTAATATTATGAACTGATATACATTAAGTTATATATACTACAGATGCTAATTGGATATGTGTATTTTTCTTTTTCTTACCCTTCTTATTTTTTGTACTCCCTGCTCCCCGTTCCCCTTTCAATAAATCAATAAATTATATTTAAAAAGAAAAAAAGAAATGAAAAAAGGCTCCCAGTACAGTGCTGATCATCCTGAAATTAAAAAAGGAAGGAATGGGTGAACAGTGCAGTCAGGCGGTAGGGAAATCAAGTAGGATGCTTGGCTGCATAGCTAGAGGTATAACAAGCAGGAAGAGGGAGATTATGATCCCGCTATATAGAGTGCTGGTGAGACCACATTTGGAATACTGTGTTCAGTTCTGGAGACCTCACCTACAAAAAGATATTGACAAAATTGAACGGGTCCAAAGACGGGCTACAAGATTGGTGGAAGGTCTTAAGCATAAAACGTATCAGGAAAGACTTAATGAACTCAATCTGTATAGTCTGGAGGACTGAAGGAAAAGGGGGGACATGATCGAAACATTTAAATATATTAAAGGGTTAAATAAGGTCCAGGAGGGAAGTGTTTTTAATAGGAAAGTGAACACAAGAACAAGGGGACACAATCTGAAGTTAGTTGGGGGAAAGATCAAAAGTAACATGAGAAAATATTATTTTACTAAATGAGTAGTAGATCCTTGGAAGAAACTTCCAGCAGACGTGGTAGATAAATCCACAGTAACTGAATTTAAACATGCCTGGGATAAACATATATCCATCCTAAGATAAAATACAGAAAATAGTATAAGGGCAGACTAGATGGACCAGGAGGTCTTTTTCTGCCGTCAGACTTCTATGTTTCTATGTAAGGAAGGGAGGAAGGGAGGAAGGGAGGAAGGGAGGGAGGGAGGGAGGGAGGGAGGAAGGAAGGAAGGAAGGAAGGAAGGAAGGAAGGAAGGAAGGAAGGAAATCATCCAGAGCACAAAACATAATGATCTTTTCATTCAGGAAAGATGGGGTGGATCTAGCAAGGCAATCCCACTTTAGGATTGGAGGAAGAAAGCAAGAAAAAGTTCATTGATTTTTTAAAAATCCATTTTGAAGATTTCCATCCTTTGTCATGATTGGACAGTGCCCACGTTCTTCTGGGTTGTGGTAGCACATGAGATATTCATAAATGGGACAAGAGTTAAAAGAGATGTGAGCTTTACTTGGTCATCAGAGATGAGGCAGTACACAGTTTTTATAGGCAGTAACTGGAATAGTTTGATGTCCCTCCAAACCCATTGGACTGTGGGCTTCCCGGACTTCCTCTCCAGTGTGCAAATCTCTTTGCTAAAGAGAAGTTCTGCCAAGCTTAGTTTCCACTGAGAGACCATTACTTTTCTTGTCTTTCTATGCCATACAACATCAATGCACACAAACACACACACACTAATTTCTGATTGTTTGCATATGCTCCCTCTATGTTTCTAGAAGGCATCACTATCTTGAGAGAAGGCTGTAACCAGGTTCTTTGTTACCAATCAAAGCTGCCCCGAGTTTTCGGAGAGGGGCGGCATACAAATCCAAATAATAAATAAAATAAAATAAATAAATATATTTGATTGGTAACAAAGACTTTCTAAGATGGACTTTCTAAGATGGACAGACCTTTTTCATCAACTCCTTAAGGATGTGGTGAAATAATCTCAGATAACTATCGGAATCAGCCTAGTGGTCCCATCATAGTCAGATCCTTCAGGAACACAGCACCCTTCCCTTTCTGAGCTGGATGCTCCCAGCAAAAGTATGTGCTTTGGCAATTTGTAATTTCATGAGACAAAGGTAAAAAAAAAATCTTCCCCTAAGAAGTCAACAGCAACGCCTAATGTACATATTTGAGGACAGGCAACTTGGTCCTCATTTTCTTATTAACTGCGGAAAAAGCTATTGCTACCAACCTGCTTTCCATTGAGGACCTGTATACTGCACGAGTCAAAAAGAGGGATGTGAAAATATTTACTGACCTCTCGCATCCTGGACATAAACTGTTTCAACTCCTACCATCAAAATGTCACTATAGAGCACTGCACACCAAGACAACTAGACACAAGAACAGTTATTTCCCAAACGCCAACATTTTGCTAAACAAATAATTCCCTCAACACTGTCAAACTATTTACTAAGTCTGCACTACTATTACTACTATTTTTTCTCATTATTCCTATCACCCATCTTTTCCCATTTATGACTGTATGACTGTAACTTGTTGCTTGTATCCTTAAGCTTTTTATTAATATGGATTGTTTCTTGATTGCCTATTTGACTCCTATGACAATCATTTTCTATCCTTTGTGTTATTGACAAATGTATATTTTCTTTTATGTACACTGAGAACATATACATCAAAGACAAATTCCTTGTGTGTCCAATCACACTTGGCCAATAAAGAATTCTATCTTAATCTTGTATGTTTTAATAATCTACAGCATGTGACAAGATTCAACCACCAGAACAAACCACCAGAACAAATGTATAATGTAGAACCCAATCCCAATGATAATAAGTCAGGAAGAATTTTAAAATAAAATTTTCAAGGACTGTGAAGGATGGGAAAGAAAAGGGTTGATGGCATTCCATGGAATGGATTTCTCCAACTGTAAAGTTTCTGCAATGTGTGTCCCTTTCTCTGACCATCTTCTTGTCTCTGTTGCAGGTAATGAAATGGTTGTTGAGGCCAGCTAGATGCCATGGCCTGTTACAATCAATCGAGAGGCATTTCGTTTTTTGTCTTAATGGGGATTCCAGGCCTAGAAAGTGCTCACTTCTGGATTGCCTTCCCCTTCTGCTCCATGTACCTGGTCTCTTTGGTGGGGAACATCACCATTCTCTTTGTGGTCAGAAGGGAACCAAGCCTTCATTTGCCCATGTATTATTTCCTTTGTATGTTAGCCATCCTTGACTTGGTACTGACCACCTCCACTGTGCCCAAGGTCCTGGGCATATTCTGGTTCAACTCCCATACAATTGGCTTCAAAGCTTGTGTGATCCAGATGTTCTTCATTCATGGTTTCTCAGCTGTGGAGTCAGGTGTGCTGCTTGCCATGGCGTTTGATCGCTATGTGGCAATCTGTGCCCCTTTACATTACACCACCATCCTCACCAGTTCTGTCATTGCCAAGATTGGATGTGCAGCCTTCATGAGGGGCATTGGATTCATGACGCCCTTAACTTGCATGGTTAACTATCTCCCATATTGTGGGCCTAATGTCATTGCCCATTCCTACTGTGAGCATATGGCTGTGGTAAAGCTGGCCAGTGGGAATACAACACCCAACAACATCTATGGGATCACAGCAGCCACCTTTGTGGTGGGCTCAGATTCGATCTTCATTGCGGTCTCCTATGTCCTTATTCTCAGAACAGTCCAGGGACTATCTTCCAAAGAAGCCCGGCAGAAATCCTTTAGCACTTGTGGCTCACATATCTGTGTCATCCTGATCTTCTACACACCTGCCCTTTTCTCCTTTTACACTCAGCGTTGGGGACACAAGATTCCTGCACATATCCACATCTTGTTGGCGGATCTATATCTTCTGGTGCCCCCCATGCTGAACCCCATTATCTATGGCATGAAAACCAAGCAACTCCGCCAGCAAATGCTGAAGCCATTCTTTGCAACCCAGTTTGAGTCTTGATTCCAATTATTAGATGGTGAAAAGGAGACCTTGCAGGTATTAACCGGAACCGCCTTCTATTGCACGAATCCCAGTGGCCGATAAGGTCCCACAGAGTTGGCCTTCTCCGGGTCCCGTCAACCAAACAATGTTGTTTGGCAGGCCCCAGGGGAAGAGCCTTCTCTGTGGCGGCACCGGCTCTCTGGAATCAACTCCCCCCGGAGATTAGAACGGCCCCCACCCTCCTTGTCTTTCGCAAGTTACTCAAGACCCACCTATATCACCAGGCATGGGAGAACTAAGACATCTCCCCCAGGCTTTCTTATATTTTATGTTTGGTATGTGTTGTGATTCCGTCTGAGGCCCCTCAGGGAACGGCTGACCCTCTGCCGGCTCTCTGCTCAGAGGGGGAGGATGAGGAACAGGGAATGGCTGACCCTCTGCCGGCTCTCTGCTCAGGGGGGGAGGATGAGGAACAGGAGGGAGACGAGGAGGAGGAATCTCAGCCCGAGGGGGAGCTCTCCCCAGCAAGCAGCCTGAATTCTTTAGATGACCAGGCACAAGGAATAATAGATTTCCGGCAGAGAAGGGCAACCCAACGAAGGGGACAATTAGCCAGGTACTTCAAGCACTGAATGGGCAACAGCTGGGTTTGGGTGTGGTGCTCTCCGGAAAGGCTAAAAAGGCAGACCCACCCTTCCTGGTTTGTGGAGAATTATCTTTGGGAGTCGTGAGACCTGGCTGTGATCTTTGGCGTCTTGGAATTCTGGCTTGTGACTTTGAATACTGAAACCTTGAGGGGAAAAGGTGGGTGTGCCAGCAAGAGGTCTGCTGTGAAGGCTCATAGCCTGCCTGTGGGGAAGAACAGGTTTTCCTCTGTGTTTATTTTCAAATTATAAAGTGCTTTTGTTTCTACCAGCGTGTCTGGATGTTTTTTCCAGTTGGTGCTGAAGTCTGGGGGCACCCAGACAGAACAGTATGTATGTGTTGTATGGTTTTTAAATTGTTGGGGGTTTTTAATGTAATTTTATTATTAGATTTGTTCCATTGTTATACTGTTTTTATTGTTGTTGTGAGCCGCCCCGAGTCTTCGGAGAGGGGCGGCATACAAATCTAATAAATTGAATTGAATTGAATTAAATGTTCGTGTTTAAATGTTGATATTCAGGTCATTTGTTAAAGGGTACCTTGGATAAATTGCTGATCTTTCCCTTCCATCGCCTACTTCTCAGAACTTTCTTCTCAGAATACTTTGAAACTTCAGATCTACAAGCTTTAACACTCTGCTACTAAATCTTCCAACAACCTAAAAGGTGTG
Organism: Erythrolamprus reginae; assembly: GCF_031021105.1. Classification (NCBI taxonomy): domain Eukaryota; kingdom Metazoa; phylum Chordata; class Lepidosauria; order Squamata; family Dipsadidae; genus Erythrolamprus; species Erythrolamprus reginae. Next base: position 34,425,963 of record NC_091953.1, on the reverse strand, counting down.
CATAAGTGCACCAGAGTGCCTTCCATCCCCTGTTCTAATGTTTCTCTTTTATTAGCATCATGTATATAGATATTATTATATCTTTGTATACCACCAATACGTACTTGACAAAGCAAACAAATAAGATAAATAACCTGGAGAATGTAACAATGCAGCTGGACTCAAAAGATCTATCAAGGATTTGCAGATGTTAAAAGACCAAGAGGAATCAGAATTTTATGTGATTTGGAATGATGTGTATAAATGGATAGATAAGAAGAAGTAAAAATAAAACTTATGTGAGAAACGTAGAAGTATGGTTATGACTTACATTTTGTGTTTTACTTAGTTTATATATGAAGGGTTTTTTTACACAAGGTTAAACAAAAAGAATTCTTTTCATTTAACCCTGCTGTTCTGTTCGAAAAAAGTTCCTAATGTTATGTTCCCGGGTCACCCTGACCCGGACCGAAAACTCTTCATTTGCAGTGCTTATGTTTGGTCTTTTTGAAAGCTTTTTTCACCTGGAAACATGTTTGAACATTTCTGCACACAATGGAATGAAAATTGAACTGAAAAAATTAATCCTTATTGGTTTATTTTGCACATAAATGTGCCTACCCCCCCCCGTTTTTGTGAAAGTTTTTTCAATTTATGGATAGTTTTGCTTGCAAAATCCATTCTATTTTACTAAAGTTGGTGTGGGATTGGTAGCTTGAACATTTCTGCACACAATGATATGAAAATTGAACTGAGAAAATTAATCCTTATTGGTTTATTTTGCTCATAAATGGGCCCCCATGCTTATACTCAAATAGGCTTATACTCGAGTAGGCTTATACTCGAGTATAAAATGATATGGTCTTATATTCAAAAATAAACCAATAAGAATCATTTTTTTCCAGTTCATTTCTATTTTTCTTATGTTTAGGATTGTTCAATTTAGTATATCAAAACTTTTGAGTTTATTGATAATTTTGCCTGCAAAATGCATTCTATTTTACTATTCTATTTTGGTGTGGGATTGGTAGCTTGAACCTTTCTGAACATAATGATATGAAAATTAAACTGAAAAAATGATCCTTATTGGTTTATTTTGCTCATAAATGGGCCCCCATGCTTATACTCAAATAGGCTTATACTCGAGTAGGCTTATACTCGAGTATAAAACAATAAACCAATAAGAGTCATTTTTTTCAGTTCATTTATATTTTTCTTATGTTCAGGATTGTTCAATTTAGTATATCAAACCTTTTGGGGGAAAATTCCTTAGGGATTTGTAGCCTTAAAAAATATAAATTGACACGAAATTCAAAAAGGATGGGGGGAGGGGCTTTTTGATCAAAATAAAAATATAAGTCTCAATTTTTCCAGTTCAATTTTCATATCATTATGTTCATAAATGTTCAAACTAGTTTTCCAGTGGAAAAAGTTTTCAAAAAGACCAAATTCAAGTACCTAAAAAAAATCATTTTGATCCGGGTCTATATGACCCGAACAGAGTAAATGTGACTTTTTTTTTGCCAAGAAAAATTTTTTTCCCCCACCCCCACAAATATTTTTTTGATGATCAGCATTGTTAAATTGAGTAAATGAATGCGTAAGATTTTAAAGAATATTTCGGATTTGGAGCATAAAAAAATAAAAAGTGAAAATTGTTGCAAGCAGCCAGGGGGGGGGGGAGGCCTTATTTCTGATGTTAAAAAAACAGTAAGAATCATTTTTTTCAGTTCCTTTATATTTTTCTTATATTCAGAAATGTTCAAGGTACCATTCCCACACCAACTCCAGTAAAATAGACTGCATTTTGCAAGCAAAACTATCCATAAATTGAAAAAACTTTCACAAAAACGGGGGGGGAGGCACATTTATGGGCAAAATAAACCAATAAGGATTAATTTTTTCAGTTCAATTTTCATTCCATTGTGTGAAGAAATGTTCAGACTACTTTCCAAGTGAAAAAAGCTTTCAAAAAGACCAAACATAAGCACTGCAAATGAAGAGTTTTCGGTCAGGGTGACCCGGGAACATAACATTAGGGAGTTTTTTTTTTTCAGCAAGAAAGAAACCTCCCACCCCCCAAAAAAAATTCTCATAGAGAGAACCCCTGAAATGATGAAAAGTCATGAAATTTCAAGTTTCAGATATGCAGGGAAATTTTTTTACAGGGTCTCAAACCTTGATTTCGGGTCTCACAGACCCGAACAGAACAGCAATAAGTTGATTTAAAGTAGTAATAAGGTATTCTTTTTTCTGTATGGAAACTTGACTTCTAGAATAAGTGGGGAAATTGCAACCCCAATTTTATGTTAAATGTATGTTTGTCAGTTTTGTCCTTTTTATCAAAAATTAATAAAGTTTATTACAAAAAAAAGGACAAATGTTGATGATATAACAGTATAGAATTGGGCTGAGCTCTAAAATTGCATTGTTACTATTCTTTCCCTGAATGGTTATGCAAAATTAATTTAACACAGTTTGGTGTAGTGGTGAAGGTGCTGCTTAGAAATCAGGACATGGTGAAGTCTAGTCCAGCCTTGGCATGAAAACTGACCAGATGACTTTGGTCCAGTAACTGTTTTTCAGTTCAACCCAACTCACAGGGTTGTTGTGGGAAACATAGAGAAAGGGAAGTGCAGCAAGTATGTTCACTATTATATATGTCACATGTTTTTTAGCTGAATTTGAAAATTAAGGGAGACTAGGATAGATCTATTTTGGCCTTATTTTGGCCTCATCAGCTAGCCATACCCACTGGGACTTGAACCTGCAACCTTTGCCTTGTAAGGCAGAGCATTATCCTCTAGGCTATATAAAAGAAGAATAAAAAATAAAATCTAAAATGATTGATACTGTCTCAGTCTCTGACTCATTGTCAGGGTTAGTCTTTCCCAAGTTGGCACCATCTGGGTAATTTGCGAGTGCTACAATATTATTATTATTTATTTGACTTATATTTTTTTATTTTTATATATATATTTGTCAAACAATTATAGGATGGTAATTTGTATAAATAAAACATTAGAAACGTAATGATAAAAAGTAATGATAGAAGACAATAGAACAGTAGGACAGGGATAGTAGGCACAATGGTGCGCTTATGCACACCCTTTACAGACCTCTTAGAAAGGGGGAGAGGCAGGGTTGGGCAGCAGGCAGGATGGAGTGGAACACATTTCCACCGGCGGAAATGAAGATGCATGCGCAGCTCCATCTGATTGGCAGCTGTCACTTCCTGGATTACTAGTCTCAGCTCAGCTCTCCTTTTTTCCCCTGCTGCTGCAGCTGTGTCTGCACTCCTTGCTTTTTTCCTCTTTCCTCCTTCCTGGCCTTGGACGAGCTTCTCTCTCTCCTGCCCGTCTCCCCCCCAGCATCACGTGGCCACCTCCCGCCTGAGGTGCAAGCAGAAGGCGTGGGTGGAAGTGGTGTTGGCAGCATTTATGCTTCTGGCAGCACCCGTTCGCCTAGCTACCCAGTCTGAGGTAGGGAGGGCAACCCAGGAAGGAGAGCATGGGAAACGTGAAGCAAATTGTCACCCCAGTGAGTGACACTGGTAAGGTTATAAGTCAAGGACTTAACAGTTCGCTTAAACGATGATGATTGTTCAAGCCACTCCCACCTGGTCACATGGCCGGCAAGCCACTCCTACCCAGTCACATGACCATTAAGCCACATCCACAAAGTAAGCCACACCCACAGTGTGGCAGTAAAATTTTTGGCTGCCCATTACTCGGGAGAGGTCAATTGTAGATAATTTGAGGTTAAAGGTTTTGGGGTTAGGAATAGAAACAACAGAGGACTCTCCAAGGACTCAGAGCAGCTTACAACATATAAAAATACAAGATACAGAAATAGATTCAAAAAAGTGTAATATTAAATCATCTAAAAGCCCAATTAATAATCTAAAAGTCCCATTAAAATACCATACACTCACACTCACACTCATTTATGCTGCAATCAGATTCAAATTAATGGCCGGAGCAAAATGTTAAAGCTCAACAACCCCAGGCCTGCCAACACAGATGAGTTTTTAAGACCTTCTGTAAGGCCAGGAGATAACAGAATAACCAAAGGGTGCCTGTTACAAGCTGAGGAAGGTCAGAACAATTACTGAATCAAGTACAGAGTCCCCATTGAAGGGCTAAGCTGCTGGTAATTTATCATTTGTTTCCACACACTCCTGTCTTGGTTAGGCTGACTATGGATTCTCTTTCTTGCAAGAAGACACAAAAGATAAGAGACAGACAAGAGGGTAACAGCTGCTGTACACTCTGAACAATCTTGTTTCTATTGAACACTTCATTGGGGCTGTAGAACTGGAAGCAGTTGGTGTGATGAAAATCTGAAGAGTTTAAGAGCTGTTTCTTTAAGAGATTGCATTAGGGGAATGTAGCTGAAGATTGCACTCTGGGCAATGTAGTCCAGGACATGTGATCTCATCTGTGTGTTCTTATTGGCCATTGAACTATACCTAGGCATCTGAGTAATTGTGCCATGGTAAACAGCCATTTTAAAGTCCTACAAAAAACCACATAGCAGCCAGCAGAGGAGAAATGAATCTCTTCAACTATGTGTAATGGGACAGATTATGGACATAAGATCTGAGGAATTTTATCTCTTAGTAACTTATATGAAGATTCCAGCCAATAAATGTAATCTGTATGATTTATTCATTTGTGTGGAGTTTTATTTGATTGAGAAAAGCACTAAGCTTGGACCAAAACAGTTGGGACCAGTTGAGTGTCCATCTCTTGGAACATTGCTAGACTGTGTGATCCAAAAGTAAAGATCTCTCTCTTGCTGGGCTCCTTTCATGCTAACACTCCTCCTATGCTTCCTGATGCTTGGGGGGATGACTGGGCTACAGCAGAGTATCCCTTTTCTGCAGGAGGACCCAATCCAAGCCCAACAGCTGGGCAGCACGTGTCCGTTGTGAGAGAAAGCAGGAGAAATATTGTTACATACTAACATACAGAGTAAATTTGCATAGTCACCATTGATTGGCTGATGTAGTGGTGGCAGAAATAAACTGCTGCCACTGGCTGGCTGGTTTCAGGGAAACCCTTAAAAGCGGCTTCCGTGCAGCTTTTTAGTTCAAGTTGATTTCAATTAAAGGTGCAGAACTGTCCTACATCTTGACTCTTCATTCCTGTGCAATCTAACAAACATGGCTGTCAAAGAGACATCCCATGGCTACAAGGCCTGTGGTTGGAGCACATACCTCACTCTTCAGTGGCAGGTACAGTCATAACAAAAACAGGAAAGAAAGTTTCTTCTATTTATTCAGCCATGCCATTCCCTCAGACAGGTGTGATTTTAGTCATTGGCATCATTCTCAGTCCTTTGCTTGATGGCATTGCTACACAATTTCTATCAATCACTGTAGAGATGTTATCTATTGCTTGCAAAACTAATTGCATTGAGAACTGGTGTATCACAATTACTGTAATTTTTCAGAGTATAAGACACACCGGACTATAAGACACACGTTAATTTTGGGGGAGGAAAATAGAGGGTATCTGCCTAGCAGTTAGTCATCTGGTTAGCATCCTTAGTCTGGTCAGCTTCAGCACATTATTTCATCCCCTGAGTAGGACTTTAAAAAAAACTTATTTGGAGAGTAACAATGAAAGAGTCTGCAAGCCAGTAAGAGCTGAATAGATAGTTAGCACCGCGTTAGGGTTGGAAAGAAACTTATTTGGAACAAGTAGAGCAATGAAAAAAAAGCCTGCAAAGACTTAGGTCTGGAAAGCATTCTTTGGAGAGAGTAACAATGAAAAAGCCTGCAAGGTAAGAGCTGGGAAGATTGTTAGCACCTGGTTAGGGCTGGAAAAAAAGCTTTTAGGGAGGAAAAAGGTGTGTCTTATACTGTACTCTGAAAAATACGGTAACTAGATCTTTTACCACCATGAGAGAGGAAGTCCATTAAGATTGAGTAGCTGGCTTAAGCTCAGCAAACCACTATTCGTTTACCAAAGCCAAATGGCATACCTTTACCCTAAAATAGCCAACTTCCCCATCTGGTGGTGATCCCACCCACTTTATGGCCCTGAGCCCCACCTCAAAAGGATTTAAGCGGTTTTGAATGATGGGAAATCCAAAACCCAATTTCTGAAATCTCACATCAACCCAATTCTGTCTTCTGCTTTCATGATCCAAGGATATTTTGCCTGGTGCCATATGGGACTGCAATTTCCTGCAACCTAAGGCAAATCCTTCCTGAACAGGATGATGGTACTGGCATGGCTGCAGTTTCGGCATTTCAATTCACCAAGTGAAGATGACTTTGGAAATAAAAAAACCCAAAGGAGCATGGTTTTCAATTCACCCATTTTAAAAAAATAGAATCAGTTTTGGTGCTGCAACTGTTTATTCAGAAGACTTAAAGCCACCCCAGGCACCTGTTTTCTGAACAAAGAAATCATCTTGTGTGTGTTGGCCCAGTCCGAGACTGGGTTCCTTTTATCTGGCACAATTTCAGTCAATGATCATGCTGAGAGAGGAAACTGAGGTTCTGCACAACTTATTTGTGAATTAAAATGAAGTACACTTGGAATTAAAGTCCAAATCAAGCATTCCTGCTGGTATTCAGAAGTCTGCTTTTATAGCATCAAAATCACATATGCACATCAGAATGTTCTGATATTTCATTACTTCTTCCTAATTTGCTGAAGACACATGCAATTTAAGGCTAACATCTTATAATATGCATAGGGTGTGTATGTCTGTGTGCACTTAATTTGTAAGCTCGCCACTCCTATGTGTGCTTTTTAGTATGTTAATGATAAGATCTTTACCTTGGGATCTTTGTCCAGCAACTTAAGCTAAATGTCCAGTTCCCTTTCAATGGGCCCCTTGCAAAATTGTTCAGCACTGTAATAAAGCCACTGCTGGCCAGCTAGATTAACACTTCCTATAACTGAAGTGTTTATGGTCAGCTTCCTCAGTTAAGTACCAGAGGTTTTTAGCTAACTGCTTTTTAAAAAAAGGAAATTCATATCGTATTGTCTATGAATTTCTATTTTTTTAAATGAACTATTCTAGTTGAAGTTAATTTATGGCTCATTTGCAAAAAAACCCTTCTTAATAGTTTGTTATGAATTAATGGGCCGGATAATCATGTGAATGCAACCATTTTATTATTATTATTCAAATCTCAGATCGAAGCCAAATCAAAGCCATTTTTGTGACATTTCTGGCTCCTCCAAACCTCATTGGTGGAGATTGCCATTGGAAGAATCAACATTTTCAGTATTGTTTGTTATGAACATGTGGGATAAATTTGCTATGTCCACAGTGCTAGGCACCACATAATTACTTTCAAGTTATTCCAGTCTCCCAGTGCTACAGTCCAGAATAACAAATAATACTGAAAATGTATGTTCTTTATCACAAAATTCAAAATACATTTTTGTATTGCAAAGAGCACTCGTCCCAAAACAACTGGGTAGTCTGTACAATTTCTCTTAATTACTTTAAGTACTTAGCTAGCAGCTGTGAAGAAACTTGACACCCCTTCTTCTTCCACAAAGTGAAACACCCACACACTTTGCTCTGCATTGGTTTCAAAGACGTGAAAAATCAACAAAGTCAAGGCACGATTCCTGAAGAACTGCGATCAGATATTCTTCCACAACGGCCAAGCCCACACGCTGCTATTTATAGCAGCAGCCCTAATTACTGGAGCCTCACCCAAACACAGGGGGCCTCTCTTATCTCCGGTAATATGTCCTTACTTGGTCTCTTCTACGCATAATTCTGCGCTTGCGTGGGTCCAAGACATCTTCATCCGAATCAATGGAAGATAATGGAGATTGACTGCCTGGGCTGTGTGCCAAGCCCCCCTCTTCCAAATCACTCCCACCTTCTTCTTCATCTGAGGAAACTAAAACTCTGAACTGACTCTGTAGGCAATAACACAGGCCTATGACATGTTGAAGTTTCCCCTGCATCCACCTCCTTATTCCCTGGGGCAGGAGCTGGGCCAGAGCCAACCACAACAGGGGCTAGGGTCAAATAGTGCAGCGGTCTCCAGTCTTGGCAACTTTAGGACTTGTGGATTTCAACTCCCAGAAATATTCAGACAGCTTTGCCAGTGGGAATGTGAACTAAGAAAAACCTGCAAGACTTAGAAACCAAAACATTGACTTCAGAATGTCCAGATTTTATGGGCATTGTTACCACAGAGTTAGAAATTGCTCTGGCTTAATGATGTGGAAGAGATAAGGATGAATTTAACTTAAAAGAGACTCCATTGGCCAGATATACTTCTAATCATGTTGAAACTATCATCCATTGAATGTCAATTGTTTATATCTGATAAGTAGAACACTGAATTACACCCAGGAATGGTAAACAACGCAACTCATGAAGCACAAATAATACATAGGTTGATTACAGTAAGGCATCATGGTGTTCATCACTGCATTTTGGATCAGCTGTAGCTTCTAGATAGTTTCAAGAGCAGGGCCCTTATAGAATCAATTGCAATAGTTCAGTGATGGCGTGACTAGAATATAAGTGATAATCTGGAAGGTCTCCTGTTCTAGGAGTAGGAACAATTGGTGCACCAGTTGGATCAGTTGGACTTTTTAAGTTACAGTGCCACAGGCTCCTAAGCAGGCACAGTGAGTCCCTAGTTTGAATAGGGAAGTAGCACCCCACCCAAGATGCCAAGATCTCCTTTTTCAGGAGAGTCCAAATAATTAAAACTACTTGGCATTGGCAAACTGAGTTCCCTGAGCTTATTCATCCCAACGCAGTCTGCATTGGTTGCCGATCAGTTTCCGGTCACAATTCAAAGTGTTGGTTATGACCTATAAATCCCTTCATGGCACCCGACCAGATTATATCCGGGAATGTCTTCTGCAGCACGAATCCCAAAGACCAGTTAGGTCTCACAGAGTTGGCCTTCTCCGGGTCCCGTTGACTAAACAATGTCGTTTGGAGGGACGCAGGGGAAGAGCCTTCTCTGTGGCAGCCCCGGCCCTCTGGAACCAACTCCCCCCAGAGATTAGAATTGCCCCCACCCTCCTTGCCTTTCGTAAGCTCCTTAAAACCCACCTCTGCCATCAGGCATGGGGGAACTGAGATATTCTTTCCCCGTAGGCCTCTAGAATTTATGCATGGTATGTTTGTATGTATGTTTGGTTTTATACATAAGGGTTTTTTAGTTGTTTTAGTATTGGATTGTTACATGCTGTTTTTATCACTGTTGTTAGCTGCCCCAAGTCCACGGAGAGGGGGCGGCATACAAATCCAATAAATAAATGAATAAATGAATAAATGAATAAATGAATAAATGAATAAATGAATGAATGAATGAATGAATAAACGAATAAACGAATAAACGAATAAACGAATAAACGAATAAACGAATAAACGAATAAACGAATAAATGAATAAATGAATGAATAAATGAATAAATGAATGAATTTAAAATAAAATAAATAAAATAAATAAAATAAATAAAATAAATAAAATAAATAAAATAAATAAAATAAATAAAATAAATAAAATAAATAAAATAAATAAAATAAATAAAATAAATAAAATAAATAAAATAAATAAAATAAATAAAATAAATAAAATAAATAAAATAAATATAGACTCAAATAACCTCCAGGCATCATATCAGGACATTGACATTATTATCTGGACAGCTCAGGGTTGTGATTAATTCATTAAAGTCATTAAAGGACCAAAACAAAACCTTTCTAAAAAGCTTACAAATGGCCCCTGATTAGCCTCTGAGCCCAGGATAACATCTTGACTAACTTCCTCTGCATTATTTGAGTCCGGACAGTATAAACAATGGGATTTAAGACAGGGGGAAAGATGAGATAGAAGTTGGCCAGAAGAATATGAGTTGGAGGAGACACCTTGTGGCCAAATCTGTGGGTCAGGGAGGAGACTGCTATGGGGATGTAGAAAGCTAAGATGGCACAAATGTGGGAGCTACAAGTGCTAAAAGATTTGAGCCGGGCCTCTGCTGTGTCTAAATTCATCACTGCCCGTAGGATCAATGCATAAGACAGACCAATGCCCAGGGAATCAATGATGAGTACCAGAAAGCCAATTGCCATGCCATAGATATTGCTGATGGAGGTGTTTTCACAGGAAAGCATCACCACAGCCATGTGCTCACAATAAGAATGTGCAATGATGTTGGTGCGATAGTGAGTCAGTCTCCTCACAAGCAAAGGGAGTGGCGAGATATAGAGGATGCCTCTCAAGAGAGCTGCCACCCCAATCTTAACAACAGTCGAATGGGTTAAGATGGTCTTGTGTCTTAATGGGGTACATATCGCCACATAACGGTCATAAGCCATCGCCAGGAAAATCCCTGATTCCACGGTGGCAAAAGAATGAATGGTGAACATCTGGAGCAGGCATGAGTGGAAGCCAATCTCCTTGCTATTGAACCAGAAGATGGCTAGCAGCTTGGGCAGAGCGGAGGAGGAGAGCACCAAGTCAGTGACAGCCAGCATGGAAAGGAAGAGGTACATAGGCTGGTGGAGGCTGGGCTCTGCCTTGATGATGAAGAGGATGGTGCAGTTCCCCAACACTGCCATGATGTACATGGAGCCAAAAGGGATGGACAGCCATGCATGGATTGCTTCCAGTTGAGGAACGCCCATAAGTAAGAAGCTAGATGGGCTGAGACAGACGTTGTAGAAAGCAGAGGTCATATCAACACATCCCAGGGCAGACCATCATTCCTGCAGTTGGAAACATGAATATTTAAAGTTTATTTATTGGTTTGCCTGATTAAAAATTTTATACCACTATCTACCTAAACCAATGAAACTCCAGGCAGTGAACTATAATAATAATAATAATAATAATAATAATAATAATAATAATAATAATTATTATTATTATTATTATTATTATTATTATTATTATTATTATTAATTAGATTTGTATGCCGCCCCTCTCTGAAGACTCGGGTTGGCTAACAACAATGAAAAGACAATGAAAACAAATCTAATATTAAAAATAATCTTTAAAAACCCAATTTAAAGAACCACTCATACATACAAGCATACCATGTATAAATTCTATAAGCCTAGGGGGAAGTGAAATTTCAATTCCCCCATGCCTGATGACAGAGGTAGGTTTTAAAGAGCTTGCGAAAGGCAAGGAGGGTGGGGGCAACTCTGATATCTGGGGGGGAGCTGGTTCCAGAGGATCGGGGCCACTGCAGAGAAGGCTCTTCTCCTGGGTCCCACCAAACGACATTGCTTAGTCAATGGGACCCGGAGAAGGCCAACTCTGTGGGACCTAACCGGTCGCTGGGATTAAAACATAATACAATTTTTAAAACTTGTTTTAAAAACCAAGTCTAAATGCTTTCTCAGTGTGATGGATCTGATGGATACAGAAAGAGCTAGATAGATTAGTACTGTGGGTTCAAACTAACAAAATGAAATTTAATGTTGAAAAAGCAAAATCTTACATCTAGGTAAGAAAAACCTAAGACACGCATACAGATTGGGAGAAATCACACTTAACAGCAGTGACTGTGTGAGAGATCTCGGAATCTTGGTGGATAACCAACTGAATATGAGCCAGCAATATGCAGCGGTGGCTAAAAAAGCCAACACAATCTTAAGCTGCATCAGCAGGGGGATACACTCCAAGACTAAGGAGGTACTAATACTACTCTATAATGCCCTAGTCATATTTAAAGTACTGCATTCAATTTTGGTCACCCCACTACAAAAAGGACATTGAAACTCTAGAGAAAACAGAATGATAAGCGGACTGGAAACAAAGACATACGAAGAGAGGTTGCTGGAACTGGGCACGGATAGTCTAGTAAAAAGGAAGGCCAGTGGAGACATGATAGCAGTATACAGGTATTTGAGTGGTTGCCACGTACAGGAGGGGGCATGTACGCTGTTTTCCAGGGTACTAGAGAGCCAGACCAGAATCAACGGATGGAAGCTGACCAAGGAGAGATTTGACCTGGAAATAAGGAAGAACTTTCTGACGGTGAGAGTGATCAACTCTAACAAACAAACAAACAAACAAACAAACAAACGAATGAATGAATGAATAAATAAATATAAATAATAAATAAATAAATATAAATAATAAATAAATAAATAAATATAAATAATAAATCAATCAATAAATCAATCAATAAATCAATCAATAAATCAATCAATAAGTCAATCAACCAATCAACCAATCAACCAATCAACCAATCAACCAATCAACCAATCAACCAATCAACCAATCAACCAATCAACCAATCAACCAATCAACCAATCAACCAATCAACCAATCAACCAATCAACCAATCAACCAATCAACCAATCAACCAATCAACCAATCAACCAATCAACCAATCAACCAATCAACCAATCAACCAATCAACCAATCAACCAATCAACCAATCAACCAATCAACCAATCAACCAATCAACCAATCAACCAATCAACCAATCAACCAATCAACCAATCAACCAATCAACCAATCAACCAATCAACCAATCAACCAATCAACCAATCAACCAATCAACCAATCAACCAATCAACCAATCAACCAATCAACCAATCAACCAATCAACCAATCAACCAATCAACCAATCAACCAATCAACCAATCAACCAATAAACCAATAAATAAATCTGATGGGATTATTTTTGAACTGGAAGTGTATGTTATTTTGCAAGGGTGGCAATTAACACACAAAACAAGACATTGGGGGCTTTTATGCCTTTTAAATTCATGACAAGGCTATTTACAGCAAGGATCCACAACAGGCATATATAACACAATCCTGTGGTTCACCTGGTATTTTATTTCATCCCAACTGTCCCCCAGAGGCTACTTCCTTCTATCTCTCTCACTGGCTCTCTTCTCCATCCCCCTTCCCTGTTTCTGGGATTATCAAGAGAGAATGAAAAGAAAGCAATGGGCTGGGATTTTACTGTCCTGTGCTCAGTGTGACTTGACTTCTCCTGGAACCACTGAGAGAATCATCTTCTACTTCTCTGTTGGGAGAAGAATCTCTTTCAAGGTCTTCTACCCAGTCTTTCTCCATAGACCAGGACTTCGCTGTTGACCAATGAACCCTTTCTTTGTTCCCAACTTGGGTGTAGATGTCATCTCTTTGGGTTTTTTGTTTCCCTCCATTCAGGTACGCCACTCATGGATATTTGTTCTACCTCACTGATGACTGATCTACACACTCATGTAACTTCAACTTTTCTCTCCATCTAGTTCTGTAATGTCCTTCCTGTCAACGACTACTTCAGGCTTCAACCACAATACACAACCACACAACAGATACAAACTTAAAGTAAACCACTCTAAACTCGACTGATGGAAATATGACTTTAGTAACTGAGTTGATGCATGGAACTCACTACCAGACTCTATAGTATCATCACCTAACCCCCAAAGCTTTATTCTTAGATTATCCACAGTTGACGTCTCCCGATTCCTAAGAGGTCAGTAAGGGGCATGCATAAATGCACCAACATACCTACCATCCCCTGTCCTAATGTTTCTCTTTTGCTAGTATCATGTATATAAATATTATTATATTTTTGTATACCACCAATATATACTTGACAAAACAAACAAACAAAAATGAATAAATAAATGTTTCCCCCCCCCTTTCTCTCTCTCTCCAATTTTGGGTCAGATCAACATTGTATTCTCTAGTACAGGGGTCCCCAAACTTTTTACACAGGGGACCAGTTCACTGTCCCTCAGACTGTTGGAGGGCCGGACTATAAAAAAAAACTATGAAAAAATCCCTGTGCACACTGCACTTATTTCAATAAATTATACTTTTCTATAATTTCATTCAATATTTCCAAGCTCAATTAATTTTCAGGCACGTACCATTTACTATTCTTAACTTTCCTCAATCTTCTACTTTTCCAAGTATATTTAAAATTCATAATGCAAACTCATAAAACCATACAGTACATATCATAAACCCTTTATTTACCATATGTATCTTCCATTAATTTTACCTATGTAATTCTAACTAGTTCTAAAACTCTAATCCAATTTTATGAATTAATACATCCTAATATTAAACAACACCTAAATATATCTTTTACCAATATTCCATAGTCAATCCGTATTTAATAATCAATCATCCCTCCTCAAATTTCTACCACTGTTCTCATTCTGGGTACCTTTCCTGTCTCTCCTCCTTTTCTCTCTCATTTGTTTCTCATTTCTCCCTCTTCCTCCCTTTTCTCTCATTCCTTCCCCCTCTCACTTCTCTCTTTTTCCATCCCTGTCTCCTCCCCCCTTGTGTGTGTATGTGCATGTGTGTGTGTGAACTCTTGAACCATTTCCTAAAACAGGTGAGGGCTGGGTTTTTTTCTCCTGGTCCCCGCCCCCCCAGCAATGGACTGTTAGCGGTGCTGGAAGGAGGTGTAAAATCTGGTGTGCTGTCACTCACCCATGGGCCGTAGTTTGGGGACCGCTGCTCTAGTAGCTAAAGAGACAGATGTCCTGCAGGGCTCCAGGCTCTAGCAAAAGTGAATTAGTATTATATACTGATGCATATTGCTTTACAGCCTCTCTAAGTGGTTTACAGAATCAGCATATTTCCCGCAACAATCTGGGTCCTCATTTTAACAATCTCAGATGGCTGCAAGACTGAGTCAACCTCTAATACCAGAACAATGAGTCAGCTACCTCAATATCTCCCTGTAACAGTTCTGGCTAGTCATGAACCCCTGTGGCATCAGAATTGTCCTTCAACTGAATTTCTTCTTCACTTTTCTCTCTCCATTTGCTAGTTCATGCCAATATGGGTATTGGATTTGTTATTATGTACTGTTTTTACCCTGTTGCGAGCCGCCCCGAGTTTGCGGAGAGGGGCGGCATATAAATCCAATAAATCTAATCTAATCTAATCTATTATAGCAGCTAGATTAGATCACTAAAATCCATATGCTGCACATCTATCATACATAACCATACCTGAACTCCACTAATCCAAATTTTTCCTGGGAGTCAAATCCAGGTCTTCATAGCTTTCCTCGTATGTCCATATGCTTCCAATAATGGAGCTATCCATCTACTCATCTTGCTAGCCTCATCTTGCTTGGAGGAAATACCCACTAGGTTAAAGACCTTGGTATACTAATAACAAAACATTTCAGTGCCAAAGCCCACTGCAACAAGAAGGCTTTAAGAGTTGTAAACCTAATCCTACGTAGCTTCTGCTCTGGCAATCTCACACTACTTACCAGAATTTACAAAACTTTTGCCAGACCCATCCTCAAACACAACTCATCTGTTTGGAACCCATATCGCATCTCAGACATCAACACCCTTGAAAATGTCCAAAGATACTTCACCAGAAGAGCCCTTCACTCCTCCACTCGAAATAGAATATCCTACGAGACTAGACTTTCAATCCTGGGCCTAGAAAGCTTATAACTAAGACGCCTTAAACAAGATCTAAGTATTGCCCACAAGATCATATGCTGCAACGTCCTGCCTGTCAGCGACTACTTCAGCTTCAACCACAACAACACAAGAGAACACAACAGATTTAAACTTAATATTAACTGCTCCAAACTTGACTGTAAAAAATATGACTTCAGTTGTCAAAGCATGGAACTCATTACCGGACTCCATAGTGTCATCCCCAAAACTCCAACACTTTACCCTTAGATTATCTTTGGTTGACCTATCCAGATTCCTAAGAGGTCAGTAAGGGGTGAGTACAAGTGCACTAGAGTGCCTTCCGTCCCCTGTCCTATTGCTCTCCTATATCTCCTATACCTTTCTTCTATTCCCATATCTCTTCTTCTATTCTTTCATTGATATGTTCTATTACTATATCTTCTTTTCTATTCTTTCTTAGATATATTTTACTATGAGTATCTCCTCTATAACCTTCATCATGTATTTTACTATGTGTGTGTGTGTGTGTGTGTGTGTGTGTATATATATATATATATATATATATCTCCACTAAAACCCTCATTGTGTATTGGACAAAATAAATAAATAAAATAAATAAAATAAAGGGAAAGTAGATAAAGATGGCTTTCCCGTCTCACCTATAACTGTGATCGCCTTCTTAGAAGCCCCTGTTCTGATTCTCTACTGAGTTGCCATAACTTCTGTATCTAAATCATCACATCAACACTGCAGTATATTATTAACAGCCCTTGTGCCCTCAATCATTCATCAAACACCCCACAAAAAGTCTTTCTACAAATTTACTCTTATGCCACATTTTCTGACTGCTAGATAGATATGTGGACCCAAACAATGTGGGGAAAAATGAATTGAAGGAGCATCACGTTAAAACAAAATGCCCAACATATGTCATGCCCCATCCCAATAAGGTAAAGAACAATCCTTTGAAAAGGAAGGTAAGTTTGATCCATGGGCTTTTGTTGAGACCTATGGGTAGCCAGTCCTGGAAGCAACAATGCTAGCAGATGCAGATTTATACTGAATCTTTTTATACTAAAATGTGGACCTTCAAGGGAAAAACCTGGATAAAAAACTCAGATGCATTCATCTGAAAATTGAAATCTATGTTTTTTTCAATATATAGCATTCCTAATCCTAACCCTAACCCATAATGGGAAACCACACAAATGAATTACTTGGCACAATTCCATGGTTTTGGAAATCTTGCACAGCAACTGCCTTTAAAATATCGTACGGTGCCCTGCTCAATTAAACTGATTGCAGGTCTCCAGATCAGCATCTTATGAGGTCTGCCACCATCAAGTGCTGCCCCAGCTCTTTGGTTCCCAGACCACCTTCTTCTCTTGAGACCCAGCCCTATTGCAGTTTCACTTCCATGGCAACCATTTAAAAAATCAGTTTATGATAAAGGAAACCAGAGCAAGAAGCAAGGCTGTTGACCTGGGCAATGGAACACAGCAGGAAGACCCGCTTTTGTGTAAACAAAATCTGGCCAGGATCCTTGTACTTTTGCAAGGGGACCCATTCCCCTGAATTCTGTTTGCTAAAATTCCATCCCATAAAGATACTCACCCATTTAACTTACCAAATTGGCCAGTCAGATTGGTCACTTCTGCAACAATGTGGGCTGGCACTTCTTGGTGAAATACTTATGCTGCTATTTCCAGCACCTTGAGGGATTTTACAAGCCAGCAGGGGTTAGTGGCAATTAAGTGTGGGTTTGGCTTGAAAACCTCAAAGCATCAATACGGTCTTTAAAAAATGTTTTTTGAGCAAATCATTCTTTTGATAGACCTACTTAAATGGAAAGTAAAGTTCCCATAATTCCCTTAGTCTTGCTAAGTGTAGGCATAATTCCTTAGTAAGCTGTTGTGGTTAGCTCTGGCCCAGCTCCTGCCCCAAGGAATGTGCAGGTGGATGTGGGGGAGACATCCACATGCCGCAGGCCTGTTTTGCTCCTGATGGAATCTGCCGATGAAGCCTCCTCTGACCAAGGCAGCATGAGGGACAGGGAAGAGGGAAGTTTGGCAGACAGCCCAGGAGGAGATTAATCATCTGTATCATCTTTGGATTCTGAACAAGAATTAATGACACATCCACGCATGCGTAGAGTGATGCATAGGAGACAACAACTGAAGGATTATTACTAGAGAAAATGAGGCCACCTGTGGTTGGGTGGGGCTCCAGTAATTAGGGCTGCTGCTATAAATAGCAGCGTGTGGGTTTGGCCATTGTGAAGAGTATCTGATCGCAGTTCGTCAGGAATCCTGGGTTGCTGGTTTCTGGACTTTGCTTGTTGATTTTTCATGCCTTTGAAAACAAAGCAGAGCAACGTGTGTGTGTGTGTGTCTCACTTATTTGGAAGAAGAAGGGGTGTGAAGTTTCTTCACAGCTGCTAGCTAAGCACTTAATGACTGCTTAAGGTTAATTGTACAAACTACCCAGTTGTTTTGGGACGAGTGCTCTTTGCAATACAAAAAGAGTGCTTAGTTTATTTTGAATTTTGGGATAAAGAACATTGTTTTGAATTTTCAAACGTGTGTGTTTCTGAAATTTGTACCCTTGAATTTTTGGGAGGCTCCTACCAGAGAGCCCGGCAGAACAGTAAGCAAAAAACATTTTAGTAGATTCTCCCTTATTTTTCACTCTGGGTCCACTTGCTTGGCCACTTATCCTGCTTTATCACTTGGAAGATAAGAATCGGAGGGTTCCTCCTGGTTTGGACCAGTTTGTCAGAGCCAGTAGCAATCCACTGGTAACATCACAATGACATCACACAACCAATTCGGTGGGTGTTGGTCCGTAGACACCACCATTTTTGGGCTATTTTTTTCTTGGTTTTTGCTTCTGTGCATGAACGGAGCTGATTTTTTGCCACTATACATGTGCTGCTATCTTGTTTTTGGTGGTTTTTGCTTACCCTGTGTTGTGGTTAGCTCTGGCCCAGCTTCTGCCCCAAGGACTGTGGATGTGGGGGAGACATCCACATGCTGCAGGCCTTTTTTGCCCCCAGTGCAATCTGCTGATGAAGGCTCCTCCGACCAAGAAGACATGAGTGACAGGGAGGAGGAGAGTGTGGCAGACAGCTCAGAAGGAGATCAATTATCTAGCTCCTCCTTGGATTCAGAACAAGAGTTAATGATACAGCCACGCATGCGGAGAGCGATGCATAGGCAACAACAACTGAGAGAGTATTATCAAAGAAAATGAGGCCACCTGTGGTTGGGTGGGGCTGTTGTCATTAGTGAGGCTGCTATAAATAGCAGCCTGTGGGTTTGGCCATTGTGGAGGATTATCTGATCGTTGTGTTTTGTGCCTGCTTTACTGACTTTGACCTTTTGTGTGCTGATTTTTCCCCGCTTTGAAACTAAACCAGAGCAAAGTGTGTTTCACTTTGTGAAAGAAGAAGGACTGTGAATTGCCTCACAGCTGCAAGCTAAGTATCACAGAACTGATAAGGGACTTGTGCCAATTACCAGTTTGTTTGGAGACCAGTGCTCTTTGCTATACCAAAAGAGGGCTTAGTTTATGTGAATTTTCATTATAAAGAACATCGTTTTGAATTTTCAAACGTGTGTGTGTCTGAAATTTGTACCTGTGAATTTTTGGGAGGAGTCTACCAGAGAGCCCGACAGAACAGTGATCTGTGTTTTATTTACGTGCATTTTAAAAACTGCTGCTGTATCATACATTCCAGTGATTCTCTGGTCAGTTGACTTGGTTTTATGCTGCTGTTTCATTTATTGATTTGTGCACAGTCTTTTTTTTTTACTCTTCCTCATACTCCAGGTAGCATTATGATCTCTTCAAGTATGGCTACAGGAAAGTAGCATACATTGCTGTAATTTTTTCCCCCTTCCTTCATCTCTTGGCAAAAGTTTGGTGTAATCAATCCAAGCACCCAATAAAGGGCCCCCATCGCCGGCCCCTACTGGCACACCTCCTCAGTGCTTTCTGGGGCCAGCATGGGCGTGCATGCCCCTGCCATGAGATTTCGCTTCTGCGCATGCGCCCAAGCAAAATCTTGCAAGATTTCAGCGATTTTCACCATATTTTTGCTTTTGCACATGCACAGAAGCAAAAAATCACCAAAATCGCGTGATATTTCACTTTGGGCATACGTGCAGAAGCAAAATCTCACACTTGTACACTCGTGCATGCATCCAGGGCATGGAGATGCACACACATCTCCATTTTTTCTAATGGATCGCCGATCGCACCTGTACCAGATGCAGCCCATCACTGCAAGCACCCAACCCAGAAAATTGTCTAAACCCACATGCTGCTATTTATAGCAGCAGCCCTAATTACTGGAGCCCCACCCAAACACAGGTGGCCTCCCTTATTTCCTGTAATATGTTCTTATTTGGTCTCTTCTACGCATAATTCTGCGCTTGCATGGGTCCAAAACGTCATCATCCGAATCAAAGGAAGATAAGGGAGATTGACTGCCTGGGCTGTGTGCCAAGCCCTCCTCTGCCGAGTCACTCCCACCTACTTCGTCTGAGGAAACTAAACTCTGAACTGATTCTGTCGGCAATAACACAGGCCTGTGACATGTTGAAGTTTCCCCTGCATCCACCTCCACAGTCCCTGGGGCAGGAGCTGGGCCAGAGCTAACCACAACAAGGAGTAAGCAGGAAGACTTATATCCAGCATTTGTTTCCTACCCAGAAAACTCAGTATGTAGTATCAGTACGGCACTGACTCAGTTTCCCAGTTGTACTCTCCTATTACCCATAACCTCATTCATTTCATTTCCCCCCTATTTGCTTTCAAACCTTTCCCACTAGCAATATTCTTGCCCAGTGGCATGATGGATGGACGGATGAATGGAGGGACACAGAGATATAAATATAATAGTGTATTTGGGGAGGGGATATACAAAATGTTTTGCAGTGCTGACACAAACGCCCATGTATGCATTTCCAAATGACTCCCATTTTGTAAATCAGCTTACGTGCAGAGATACGCAAAATAATTGCAGGCCTTTACAAGATCATGTTTTCAACTTGCAGCAACAGAAAAGGAAAGTTGCATCAGCCTTGTTTCTAAAAATGGCTCCCTCGGGCAGAAAGCCCCGCTGGCACTTCCCCTCTGGTGGCAAGCAAGAAGAGGCTATCATCTTCACAAAATGGGGTTGCAAAATGCACTCAACAGTCAGCCCTGTCCCTGGGGAGGTGTACATGGCTAGGACAGGGCAACTTGCTGATATGGTGTTTCAAATATATATCCTTTCCTACGTGATAAGAACTTGTCCAGGGTCTTCAACAGCCCTTGTGTGAAGGGGCCACACAGGGTGGTGAGTTGGAGACAGATAACTCATTTCATTAATAGAGCCTCCACATTTTATTTAGTTATTGTTAATCTCATTTGTTTGGATGGATATAGAAAACAAAGTCATTTCATATGTTGCTCCTCTGGTCTTCCGGATGGCTATCTTCAGGGATCTGTCTCTTCACCTGGGAGAGCTTGGTAGCGGACCAACCCTCTTGAGGCCAGCAAATTTTGCTCACCATTTAAGTGGGACCCCAAGGAGGTAGTGTGCTGTTGTTTGTTTTTTTGCAACAGTTAATAGCCTGGCTCTCATTAGAGGCTGCTGGACCAAAGTGACCAACTTGAGTTTAGCCAGAGAGTTGGGTGTGGTAGCCCAGTAATTAAGCCCTGGACATTTTATCTCATTAGACATTGGAGAAACTTTACTCACTTTCAATATGGCCCTTGGTCTTATTTACTTACTTACTTACTTACTTACTTACTTACTTACTTACTTACTTACTTACTTACTTACTTACTTACTTACTTACTTACTTAGACTTCTATGCCACCCAATCCCAAAGGACTCAGGTGGCTTACAACAATATAAATATATCTAAAACTATAAACCCCAGTTTAAAAACCCACAACTCAAACAATCCAATCAACACACATGCATACCATTCAGTACATTTCGGCCATGACAGATGTCAAATTCATGGCCCACAGGCCTGCCAGTAAAGCCAGCTCTTTGCAGCCTTTCGGAAGGTCAGTAGGTTAGGAACAGTATGGACATCGGGGGGAGTTGGTTCCATAGAACCAGGGTGGCCACAGAGAAAGCTCTCCTCCGCAGCCCCACCAACTTGCATTGCTTAGTCAACAGGACCTGGAAGAGGGTGATCGCATTGGTCTCTGGGAAGTATGTGGCAGGAGACGGTCCTATAGATAGTCTGTCCCTAAGCCACGTAGGGCTTTATAGATAATAATCAACACCTTAAATTGTGACTGGAGAAGAATAGGTATCAAGTGCAGCTTGCGGATCATAGGTGTTATATGGGTGTACCGAGGTGCAAAAATAGCTACTGTTGCTTAAGCTGGTGACTGAGGAACATCTCCAGATCTAAGGGAGACATTAAAAAGTGGTTGTCAAAGTGGCCAATCCTACACCTTCCTTCTGCCAAGGCTCTGCAAAAGGGACTGTTGAAGGGAGATGGATAACATAGAGACACCTGCAAATGACAGCACATTATCTTGAGTTTAATGGTGTTGTTGCTACCACATCTTCAAAGACTCCAAATTTAACCATCCAGAGACTCAAAGCTGGAATGGAATAGGAAAATTGCTATTAAATAAATCCATACATTCTCCTGTAAACAAAAACAATCTTCTGACTTTTCTATAAGAACAATGAGGCTGGACCAGGCCCTGGGCCACTAATGGAGAACCTATGGCATGGATGCCACAGTTGGCACACTGAGCCATATCTACTGGCATGTGAGCCATAACCCTCAATGTGCCAGCCAGCTGATTTTTGGCTTGGACAGAGGCTCTGGGAGGTGTTTTTGGCTTCCAAAGAGCTTCCGGGGTTGGGGAGGCAGAGCAAATAAAGCACTTCCTATCCCTTGGCACTGGGAGAAGCTTCCTCCTCCCAGCACCCAGAGAAAGGAAGCACTCTATTCACTCTGAGCCATCCAGAGGGAACAAAGTGTTTCCTTTCTCTCAGTGCTGGGAGAAGCTTATTCCCTCTCCCAGCGCTCAGGGAAAGGAAGCACTCTATTCACTCTGAGACATCCAGAGAGAATAAAGTGTTTCCTTTCTCTCAGTGCTGGGAGAAGCTTATTCCCTCTCCCAGCGCCCAGAGAAAGGAAGCACTCTATTCACTCTGAGCCATCCAGAGAGAATAAAGTGTTTCCTTTCTCTCAGTGCTGGGAGAAGCTTATTCCCTCTCCCAGCGCTCAGGGAAAGGAAGCACTCTATTCACTCTGAGCCATCCAGAGAGAACAAAGTGTTTCCTTTCTCTCAGTGCTGGGAGAAGCTTATTCCCTCTCCCAGCGCTCAGGGAAAGGAAGCACTCTATTCACTCTGAGCCATCCAGAGAGAACAAAGTGTTTCCTTTCTCTCAGTTCTGGGAGAAGTTTATTCCCTCTCCCAGCGCTCAGGGAAAGGAAGTGCTTTATTCACTCTGAGCCATCCAGAGAGAACAAAGTGTTTCCTTTCTCTCAGTGCTGGGAGAAGTTTATTCCCTCTCCCAGCGCTCAGGGAAAGGAAGTGCTTTATTCACTCTGAGCCATCCAGAGAGAACAAAGTGTTTCCTTTCTCTCAGCGCTGGGAGAAGTTTATTCCCTCTCCCAGTGCCCAGAGAAAGGAAACTCTTTATTTCCTCTGGACTGCCCAGAGCAAATAAAGCGCTTCCTTTCTCTCGCCGGTGGGAGAAGTTCCCTAGCTTGTACTGCATTCTTTCTAAAAATTGGGACTTTTTAAAAACGCCATGGGACAAATAGTTAAAAATCAGGACTATTCTGCCAAAAGCGGGACCTCTGGTCACGTTGGTTTAAGGAGGGAGATGGCTGCTAACCACCATGCATTTGTCATGATTCACACACACGCACACACACACACACACACAGAGTGAAGGAGAAAAAGGATTATAGTACAGAGGCTTCATAGATGGAGCATGCATATGAATATGATTAACGTAAAAAATATGGGAGCAAGCAGCTTCACAGCTTTCACCCAGTAGTTAGTGCAAGACCTTAGAGAGATTAGAAAGAGCCCAGAAGTATTTCCTC
This sequence comes from Erythrolamprus reginae, assembly GCF_031021105.1. Classification (NCBI taxonomy): domain Eukaryota; kingdom Metazoa; phylum Chordata; class Lepidosauria; order Squamata; family Dipsadidae; genus Erythrolamprus; species Erythrolamprus reginae. Next base: position 34,402,499 of record NC_091953.1, on the reverse strand, counting down.
ATCAAAACCGCAAAAGCTGCCTTGCTTGAATTGATCCTCAAGCAAACAGCTGGGGCAGAAGATGGTGTGGTCAAGAGATTCTTCCAATCCCAACAGAAACACATAATGAAACTATGGGAGGGAGTGTCCTGAAGAAGGCAAAGTGGGCCCAGCCAGGCCTGTCCGGGACAACTTCCCCATAAATTGTCCCATACTTGGCTGGCTCTCCAGATCTTCTGGGGTTTCTAGCCTGTAAAACTGCCATGCACAGCTGGCTGCAGAATTCCTTTGGAAACAATCTGATTGGGAAGGTATGTCACAAGGGACTTTTATTTATTTATGTGTTTAGCATTCTGGGTCCCTTTCAGAGTTTTCTGCATACGCTCTCTTCTCTCACAGTTGGCCCTGCAGTCCTGGACCACAGCTATGAGGACAATTGAGGAACGCAGCAAGTCTGGAATAACTCTGCCTTGTGACTGATAAATGAGCCTTCCAGCTGTACCTCCATGCTTGGGGCTGCCCACATCCAGCCTGGAAGCAAATCCAGAGCTGTGGCTTCCTTGGCAGCGTGCTAGGAAGATACCAGTCAGGCCTTTGGACCAGCTGTGTTTGTTCTTCTTGACTGGGTGATGCAACCCATTCTGGTGGCCAAGAGAAGGCAGCCAAGAGAGCTGGGAGTTGCATCAGGGAAGGAGAGATCTATGCGCCTTCAGCCTTCAGTTCTGGAACATGAGTCCCTGAGCCTGAGGAAAAAGCCATGTATTCATTTTTCTAAAAGATCAAAAGATATCATTTTGAATTACAACATATCCTGCTGTCTTAATAGAATATAATAGAATAGTATACAGTAAAGTAGAACAGAACAGAACAGAATAGAATAATAGATTTCTTTTTTGGCCGCACAAGGAATTTGTCTTTGGTGCATTTGCTCTCAGTGTACATAAAATAAAAGATACATTTGTCAAGAATCATGAGGTACAACACTTAATTATTGTCATAGGGGTCAAATAAGCAATGAAGAAAAAAATCAATATTAATAAAAATCTTAAGGATACAAGCAACAATTTACAGTCATACAGTCATAAGTGGGAGGAAATGGTGATAGGAATGATGAGAAAAAACTAGTAGTAATAGAAATGTAAACTTAGTAAATAGTTTGACAGTGTTGAGGGAATTATTTGTTTAGCAGAATGGTGGCGTTCAAATGAATGGTTTGAATGGCTGAAGAGCCAGTCAATGATTTGAATAATTTCCTAGCCATCTTTAACTGCAGCGAGAGATATATATTTATTTAAATCATGACTTGACCAAGATGGTGATAAATTCAACGAAGAATAATTCTATCCCTCTCTCTGAGAGAAGAGGATTGGGAAGAGGGATGGAGATATATATATATCTCTCCTGAGATATATATATATATCAGGAGAGACCACAAAGGCAAGGATAATATACAGAAATTTGAGGTTAGGTTTTAATACTGAAGTGTGTTGTGAAAACATGCAGCAATAATAGAGAAACTTGATAGAGAGAGAGACTAAATAACTGGTGTAAAATGGTGGCGGCATTAGGTGATTCAAATTAAATATAATGTACAATAAATCTGATATTTTTAAAAAAACAGATTATGTATTTTGTACTGGAATCTTGGTAAATGAGCCATACTGCCACCTCGTGGATTTTATTTAAATCATTTTTTAAAACCATTGGATAAACTCCTGCAGATGAGATCACTTTATTTATATGTGTGTTCCATATAATACAGTATATTTATACATAAGCATTTTCAGACAGGTATATTGTCTGTGCTCCTAAAACACATTTATACATTTATTTATTTATTAGATTTGTATGCCGCCCCTTTCCTTGGACTCGGGGCGGCTCACAACACAATAAAACAATTCATAACAAATCTAATAATATACAATTTAAAATTTAAAATAGTTTAAAAACCCCATTTTTAAGCAGACATACCTACAAACATACCATACATAAATTATATAGGCCTGGGGGAGATGTTTCAATTCCCCCATGCCTGACAGCAAAGGTGGGTTTTGAGAAGTTTACGAAAGGCAAGGAGGGTAGGGGCAGTTCTAATCTCTGGGGGGAGCTGGTTCCAGAGAGTCGGGGCCGCCACAGAGAAGGCTCTTCCCCTGGGCCCCGCCAACCAACATTGTTTAGTTGACGGGACCCGGAGGAGGCCGACTCTGTGGGACCTAATCGTTCATTGGGATTCGTGCAGCAGAAGGCGGTCTCGCAGGTATTCTGGTCCGATGCCATGAAGGGCTTTATAGGTCATAACCAACACTTTGAATTGTGTCCGGAAATTGATCGGCAACCAATGCAGACTGCGGAGTGTTGGTGTGACATGGGCATATTTGGGAAAGCCCATGATTGCTCTCGCAGCTGCATTCTGCACGATCTGAAGTTTCCGAACATTTTTCAAAGGTAGCCCCATGTAGAGAGCGTTACAGTAGTCGAGCCTCGAGGTGATGAGGGCGTGACTGTGAGCAGTGAGTCCCGGTCCAAATAGGGCCGCAACTGGTGCACCAGGCGAACCTGGGCATACATACATTAAATCTGGATTAATGTTAACCTGGCTGTGGAATGTGTGAAATGACAATCCCCCAAAATAGATGAGTAACTGAAAATAGAATGATAGTTGTCATTATGGATATTAAGTGGGTCACTAAATGACAGGACTAGACTTTTTGACTTTTAAAAAAAAATTGCAGTGTTAAACAAATCCATTATAAGCAATGGCAGCTTTTGGTGGAATCAGGAACAGGCAAAAACATTAAAAATTGCAGTCATGTGACTGCGGAACACCGCAAATTGCAAGATCAAACATGATCTTGTTACCAAGCAGCTAAAATGCAATCACATGACTGTAGTGTGTTTGTGCATGTGTTTATGTGTGTGCAGCCAACATAACTTTGAAATCAGATTGCAAAATATCTTTTGTTAGATTCATCATCACTTCAAACAGTGACTAAATGACTACTCTGTTTCCCCCAAAATAAGTCACCCCCGAAAGTAAGACATAGGAGAAGTTTTGAAGAATTGCCTAATATACGAGATCCCCCGAAAGTAAGACGTAGGAGACGTTTCGTTTCGCAGCATTCCCAAACAGAACATATATACCACTGCTGTCCATGAATTGCATCCCAAAATGCTGCATCAATCAGATTTAAAACACATACGGCTGTGTGTTTGGATGCGTTTTTCCTACAGCAGGATAACACCCTACTGTATACCACAGTTTTGAATACTGTAGGGGGTCTGCTGTGTCTTTCGGATTAAGAATGGACATGTCAATTCTTAGAAAGGATCAGAAAGATAAATATGGTATAAAACACGCATCAGCGACACTGTTCCCTCTAAGCTGCTTTTTTTCTTCATTGAAAAAAAATAAGACATTCCCTGAAAGTAAGATGTAGCACATCTTTGGGAGCAAACATTAGTATAAGACGCTGTCTAATTTTTGGGAAAACAGGATATTCTATAATAGCCATCCGTGTTTTGCACTAGCAGTCCAAAAAGCATCAAAAGTAAGAAATTCTAAAGCTTGTCTAGAAGAAAATAAGATAGGAACATCATAAGATCTGTTCCTTTTCTAAAAAGCGTCAAATTCCCTGCTAAGTCTTGGAGAGAGAAGGAGAGGACATGCTTCCACAAAACGTTCATCTGGGGGAAAACATGTCCCCAAAGGCATCTGAGCTTTAGGGAAACATTTTGCAAATGGATGCAGAAAGAGTGATGGAAGTAAATTGGATAAATGGAGAACATAATGGCCAATGAAGATCCATTGATGTTCACCAAATGAAAGGGTGAGATGGTTTCTTGATCTTCAAGGTTTTTTGTTTGCTGTTTTCACACATCTGTGCCTGGAATTTGCCCCTAGAAAAGTTCTCCCTCCTCTCCATCTGCTTCAAAGTCCTACTTTCCATGGTAGCTGTTCCATCTAGCTCTCTGGTAGACTCCTCCCGAAAATTCACAGATACAAATTTCAGACACACACACATTTGAAAATTCAAAACAATGTTCTTTATACTGAAAATTCAAATAAACTAAGCACTCGTTTTGTACAGCAAAGAGCACTCATCTCCAAACAAACTGGTAATTTGCACAAGTCCCTTATCAGTTCTGAGATACTTAGCTTGCAGCTCTGAGGCAATTCGCAGTCCTTCTTCTTTCACAAAGTGAAACACACTTTAGTTTCAAAGCAGAGAAAAATCAGCACACAAAGGTCGAAGTCAGCAAGGCAGGCACAAAACACAACGATCAGATAATCCTCCACAATAGCCAAACCCACAGGCTGCTATTTATAGCAGCCTCACTAATTACCACAGCCCCACCCCACCACAGGTGGCCTCATTTTCTTTGATAATAATCTCTCAGTTGTTGCTGCCTATGCATCGCTCTCGGCATGCATGGCTGTATCATTAACTCTTGTTCCAAATCCAAGGAGGAACTAGATAATTGATCTCCTTCTGAGCTGTCTGCCACACTCTCCTCCTCCCTGTCACTCATGTCTTCTTGGTCAGAGGAGCCTTCATCATCAGATTCCACCAGGAGTAAAACAGGACTGCGGCATGTGGATGTCTCCCCCACATCCACAGTCCTTGGGGCAGGAGCTGGGCCAGAGCTAACCACAACAGTAGCCTGCACCAGGAGCTCTCTTGACTCATAGTAAACTTTAACAGACTTTTAGCAAAAGCCAGAGGGGAAATATCAGCTGGGACTCAAACGGGGTAGGTGCAAGTCAGAGAGCCAACTTGTCTCACAAACATCCAGAAAAGTTTTCTCTATCAAATTAGGGCCCAAAGGAGAGGCTGGACCTGTCGGCCCTGGGGGACAGTGGCAATTCTTGCAGCAACCCTGGTCTTCTGGAGCCAGCCAGCCCTGGGATTGTCCAGCTCATTAAAGCTAATTGGCCTCTGTGCTCAGTGTGACTCTCCTGGGAAGTCAGTCCAGGAAGAAGTCAACTCTCTAGACACCTTTCTTTGTACAATGATCTCTGTTTGCTGCCCTTCCAGAAACTCTCTGCTTCTAGGAGAGACGGAGGACAAACAAAGACTCTCCTGAACCTTTGTCCCATCCGGGCAGGAAGAGTCTCTTTGGTCTGATGGGAAACACACAAGTTCCTCTACTTGTGATCAGGCTGCACACACTTGCTCGTTGTTCAGAACAATCTAATGTTTGCCCTGATATGTGCTCTGCAAGCATGACACACTTGGGACAATTTGCATATGGCTGTTCCTTGCAAATGATCAGGAATTTATTTATTTATTTATTTATTTATTTATTTGTTTGTTTGTTTGTTTGTTTGTTTGTTTGTTTGTTTGGTTGGTTGGTTGGTTGGTTGGTTGGTTACTTAGTTAGTTAGTCCGTCCAATACAAATTGAAAGTTAAAGAGAATAAAAACGTGTAGTAGTAAATATCAGGCAAGGGATAGAAGAAGAGAACATTGGAGAACATGACCTTAGATAAATGTCCAGGAAGTTGTACAGCTTTTAAAAAGGTGTTTTGGGGGGAAAGGAAAACCTGTTGTGATAGAGAGAACAAAAAGACAGAACATCAGCAGAAAAAGTTGGTGGGGGCAAAAAAATAAGGAAAAGGAATTGGAATAAATGGATTTGGATTGCAATTTATTAGGTTTCTCAGGCTTTAGAGCCCGAGTAGATGGTCAGAAGATTGCAAGTCTAATCACTCAGAGAGCTGGAGCTTCCAAAAGTATTTTTGTTCTCTGGTTATCCTGCTACCCTTGTGGAATTGGGAAGGAAGGAGCAAACAGAATTTCAAGAATAGGAAATCCTATCAGAACTGCAGGAAAAAAACCAATTACTGCCAATCTACCTTTCTTTGAGGACTTGTATACTGCACAAGTCAAAAAGAGGAAATATTTATTGACCCCCCCACATCCGGGATATAAATTGTTTCAACTCCTATCCTCAAAACAATGCTATAGAACACTGCACACCAAGACAACTAGACCTCTACATGATTGGATAACTGCGTTCCTATCAAACAGAAATGTTAAAATAGGGAGCGCTCTATCTAATCCTGTTCCTCTTAACAGCTGTGTGACCCAAGACAGTGTAATGGGACAAACACTCTTCATATTCTAAATGACCTTTGCGATCACATTACAAACAACTGCGTTCTCTTCACCGATGATATAAAACTCTTCAACACCACCAATAACGCTGCTACCCTCTAAAAAGACCTTGACTTTGTGTCAGAATGGTCAAACAGCTGGCAACTCCAAATCTCAACCAAGAAATGCTCTGTCCCATACATTGGCAAAAAGAATTATAACACAGCTGAATAGACAAGACCTTGCAGACAATCCTCACTCTGTAAAAGACCTTGGAATACTCATATCAAATGATCTAAGTGCCAAAGCCCACTGCAACTACATCACCAAAAAGGCTTCAAGAGTTATTAATCACCTAATCATCTATGTTGGTTTTCATCTATAAAGTCCTACATGGCTTAGGGCCAGACTATCTTTGGGACCGCCGCCTGCCGTACAGCTCCCAGTGACCACTTATTAGACCCCACAGGGTTGGCCTTCTCCAGTTCCCATTGGCCAGACAGTGTCGGTTGGCGGGGTCATAGGGGAGGGCCTTCTCTGTGATGGTGTTGGTTCTCTGGAACCAGCTGCTCCCAAGGTCCATACTGCTCCCACTCTACTGGCCTTCCAGAAGGCCATGAAGACCTGGCTTTGCCGGCAGGTCTGGGGCTGTGGAGTGAATTGATAACACCTGTTCTGGCCTTTAAATGAGATGATTGGTTTTCTATGGGTTTTAGATTGTTTTTATATTGTTTATTATATTATTATTTATTATTTTCCTCCCACTTAGGAATGACTGTAACTTTTTGCTTGTATCCTAAGATTTTTATTAATATTGATTGTTTCTTCATTGCTTATTTGACCCCTATGACAATCATTGCATGTTGTACCACACTGAGAGCATATGCATCAAGACAAATTCCTTGTGTGTCCAATCACACTTGGCTAATAAAAAATTCTATTCTATTCTATTCTATTCTATTCTATTCTATTCTATTCTATATGTTGTATGCCACCCACAGCCTGACAGTAGTTGAGCGCCTGAGAAGTCTAATTTTAATAATAATTAATTAACCTAATTTTACGTAGCTTCCCCAGTAATATCACACTACTAACCAGAGCATACAAACTTTTGCCAGACCAATCTTTGAATACAGCCCATCTGTCTGGAACTCAGTTCTGGAGACCTCATCTACAAAAAGATATTGACAAAATTGAACGGGTCCAAAGACGGGCTACAAGAATGGTGGAAGGTCTTAAGTATAAAACGTATCAGGAAAGACTAAATGAACTCAATCTGTATAGTCTGGAAGACAGAAGGAAAAGGGGGGACATGATCGAAACATTTAAATATGTCAAAGGGTTAAATAGGGTCCAGGAGGGAAGTGTTTTTAATAGGAAAGTGAACACAAGAACAAGGGGACACAATCTGAGGTTAGTTGGGGGAAAGATCAAGGGCAACATGAGAAAATATTATTTTACTGAAAGAGTAGTAGATCCTTGGAACAAACTTCCAGCAGACGTGGTCGGTAAATCCACAGTAACCGAATTTAAACATGCCTGGGATAAACATATATCCATTGTAAGATAAAATACAGGAAATAGTATAAGGGCAGACTAGATGGACCATGAGGTCTTTTTCTGCCGTCAGTCTTCTATGTTTCTATGTTTCTAACCCGCACCGCATTTCATACATAAATACATTAGAAAGTGTCCAGAGATACTTCATGAGAAGACCCCTCCATTCCTCTACTCACAAAAGAATATCTTACACAACCAGACTTAAAATCCTAGGCTTGGAAAGCTTAGAACTATGTCGCCTTCGGCACGACCTAAACATAACTCATAAAATCATCTGCTACAACGTCCTTCCTGTCAATGACTACTTCAGCTTCACCCACAACAAAGCACAAGCACACAATAGATACAAAACCGAAATAAACTGCTCCAAACTTGACTGTAGAAAAAACGACTTCAGCCACCAAGTACTTAAGGCATGGAACTTACTACCTGACTCTGTACTTTCATCACCCAAACCCCCAAACTTAACCCTTAGACTATCCACTGTTGACCTCACCCAATTCCTAAGAGGCCAGTAAGGGGCGTGCATAAGTGCACCAGCGTGTCTACCATCCGTGTCCTAATGTAGCAAATTCTTTGCATAACTCTTAGGAAGGGATCGGGTTGGGCTGCTTTTCTAGTTTCTGATCTAATCTGACTGCCGTTACTCAAGAAGAGGAATCTTTGTGAAATCTTGGAAGACAGCAAGAGAAGAAATACGACAGAAAAAAAGAAGGAAGTCACCAAATTAGACTAAACTCAGAAGATTCCTGGAAAGTTTTCAGACTCTTTACTTGTGAAAAAGCCAGTAGTAGAGCAATGCAGCTTTTCATAGTGAGCACAACAAGGAAGACTGGCTTTAGTTACAAAGTGAAACACGTATGGGCAGTTTTCAAATCTCAGTGTCCATTCTTCATTAACGAAGACACATTGGGAAGAGGGAAATCTAACTAGAGAAGCAATGGAAAATTTGCCCCAAATCCAGTAGTTGTTTCTCCATCTTCCCCTTTGGCCCACCAAAAACTTCTTGCAAGCTAGTAACTTCTATAATCACTACAAGGGTATTTTTTAATGTATCTATGTAGTATTCCTGTTATCTGAGTTGTCAGTTGATGTACATGCAATGAACTGGTTGATTCATATAGTTCACACATCCTGCCCATGTGAATTTATTTGCCATTGGGCAAAACCCTTTTGGACATGTGACAGGCAGGTAGCAGACAAAAAAGAAACATGAGTACCCTAACCAACCAACAGACTCTTCCTCTGTAACATCCCAAGTAAATAGTTTGGAACTCATTAGAGAACAACAAAAATTGTTTTGGAGATATTAGCTGAAAAAAGATCATCTTGGCATAATGCAAGGCTCATTTTCAGGTAAGCAAGGAAGAATCTAAAATTGGAAACTTTAAATTTAACTTTAGAACCAGTTAAGTTGTGGATAGATAAGCAGGAACATCAACTACAGAATCCTCTAAGACTTCATACCCCAGAAGATGCAAGAAGTAGGCCTATTTCTTGCATCTGATGAAATGTGAAACGTGATTTGGTACTCTATTTGTTAGAAACTTCTCATAAACCCTCTGGCTCACACTCAAAAATGTTTCCTTAGGGTCCTTTAAAGACACAGATGTCTTTCAACGCTCTTCATCAAAGCGAGCCAGACACATGAATGGATGTTTCTAATCATTTTCACATTAGGAGAAATAGTATTCTAAAGCCATGTCCTTCCTTATGTTCCTCACTTTGGACTTGAGGAAGAGTTGGTTGTTGAAAGATATTTGCACTCATCTGTTTACTTTCTCACAACGAAACAAGTGCAAAGACTTTTGTTCCACTTAGTAAAAACTTCCAAAATCAGTTCTCTATCATCAAACTGACTAAGAATAATAAATTCTTGCAGTCTCATCTCCTCCATCGTGTACCATCCAAAAGATTGGTTAGTGGAGAATGGGGAACATTCCCAGTATATCCCTGAATACAACAACATAAAAGAACAAGTGCGCCACATTCTTCTGTAGAAGGATCTTTCCTCTGAAAGTCAGCTCTCTTCTCTTGGCAAGCATTGGATCAGGTTGGCAAACCTATAGCAAGGCTCCTTTTTTCTCCCATTGACCTACCTGCAATTTTTTTGTGAGTGCACCATTGTTTTTAACTTAGCGCAGAAAAGTATGAGACATTAAGCCGTTTATTATGTACACATATACCCACTTCTGCTTTTTTTGCAGTTTAATTGCTAGTCTTGGGCTCCTATTCACAGAGACACACACATGGTCTGTTTCGGGAGGAGGATGGTTCTACTCCAGGGACAGCCTTCTACAAGCCTTCTTTTCCTTCCCATAAGATATGAATTCAGGATGCCTGTTTGAGGAAAATAAAAACAAAACATTTTATATTAGACCTTTTCACCTCTAAAACAGGTCCAGGTTCATGGATAACATGGACAAACCTATACAGAGATTGTTGTTCTTCTCCAAGCTATAGCACTATGGGGACAATTGGACACCCATAACTCTTCTTTCTTCCTTCTCTTCTCACTCTTCCTCCTTCCTCTCTTAGCAAAATCTACATTACTACTCCCACTTTCCCGTTCTTCTGCTCTTTTCTCTTCTCCTTCACCTTCCTTTCCTCAGCAGCATCTTCTCGTCTGCACTTCACTTCATTCCATCACTTTCTTTCCTCATTCTCATAGCAAGTCCTCACTTCCCCTCTCCAAATATCTGAAGTGCTGGGAGATGAAATGGTGCCAAGGAATTTTTCTTGCCTTGCTGTTGGCCATGAATGGTGGAATTCTACAGTTGGCAACGTTGTCCAAACACTGGCCATTTAATCACCATGAAGGCAGCAGGGGGGATTGTTTTATCTTCAGATATTGGGACATCATGGACATGGACATAATTGTAAGTGGATGAATCAAGTTCTCAGAGAATTGTTGGCCAACCGGGTCTTGCCATTCTGAGTAATAGCTGAGCACACAGAACAACCTCGAAAATCAATGCACATTTGCTATCTCTAACAATAAAGGATTGTCTTGAGTTGCTTCTTCATGAGGTTATTCAAAAAGAAACCCTTTGTTCCCATTTAATGGGAAGATATAACCAATATTATACTTCCTTCTGTCTTCAAGATACTTTTGTGAAAAAAAACAAGACTATTTGCAGGAAGGGAAGTTGAAAAAAATTAAGATAGCAATCTATTCTTTTGAATAAAATTGGGACTGTAATTTGAAATCTATGAGAGTGTTCTGAGTGCCCCTTATCCACCTCAGGTCATGTCAGATTCTAAGGAGGATGAGCCAGGCCCTTCTGGATACCCTGGGCCAGGGGAGTTGCCAGCTGATGCAGAGAGTTAGAGTGAAGGAGAAAGTGAGCTGAGTGAACCTGAGGAAGCACTAGAGGGGGCTGATAAGACAATGGGGGAGTGGTACCAGTCAGAGGATGAGAAAGATATTAGAGTGGATAGTCCGTGGATAGATTCTCGATATAGGAGAAGGCAAGAGGACTTGCATAGCAAAAGGTATTAGCTTACAACCTTAGCCTCTTTGGGGTGTGATGTCACTTCCTAGCAGTATAAAAGTAAAGGTTTGGGAGTAATTGGGTATGGGGTTTCAATGCTGTTCAGTGGAAGAAGTTTTAGAGTAAGGGTATGCTTGAAAAAGGTTTCAAAACTGTTCTGTCTGGGTCACTCCGGAGGCTATGACCAACCCAAAAAGATAAGCCAGACACACCAGTTGAATCCAAACACAGTTTTATAATGATAAAGAGAAAAGAAGCCAACAGAAAATGTCCTTACAGATCAGGAAAACACTGGAACTCCAAATAGATACACGAAGGCAATTGTTCATACAGGAACACAGGATTCTTACTGCCAGACGAGGCTGTTCAGCTAACAAACACACACACACACCTCCCACCAGCCTTCAAGGCTGCTGGGCCACGAGCCAGGAACAAAAACGCTGAGAGAAAAGGCAGATAACTCCAACTCCCCTTTGATAACACTCCACGCTGCCGAAAGGATTTGCCTGCCTTATAAACCCTTCCCTGCTAATGAGGACCACACCCAACCCACTGGTGTTCCTCATTCAACGCTAATAATATCTATTCAGTTGATTTCTCCTTTGATCTATGCGTCTCTGTCGCATACTAATGATAGCTTGTGCGTCGTCATCCAGGGACTCCAGAGAATCAAAGCTACTTGCTGGAGAGAGCCCTTCCCCAGGGCTCCCAGGCCTTTCATCAGCATCACTTTCGTGACTGCTGTCTGACTGCCAAGAACTCTCCTCTCCACTCTCAGCCTCCCCCGGGCATGGAGCCAGCAGAGACGCAGCTGGTCTTTCATCTGGCTCAGGCTGAACCACAACAAAAACCATGATTTCTGCCTCAGAAAAAGACATTCGCTGCTGGGTGACTTTTGCCCGGGACTTTGGTGAGCTGATTTATATTCTTGAATGATAAATGGACTAATAAATGGATAAAAGGAATGCCATTTACGCTGAGTTTGGCACCTTTCTCAGACTTTGTTGAGGCTTCATTCCAGAGAGAAAAATAACAGGGTCCTTGTCATTTAAATCTTTTCACTGTATGTGCTTTTATCAATAAAGAGTGAGATTTTTACCATAACAGACTTTTGAGTCGGGGGGTCGCTTCGAGGGCTGTGCACAGAACAGAGAGGCGTGATGGATTGCTGAAAAATGTCCTCCACTCTTCCCAGCAAACCTACTGTTCCCTCTTGCAGTGGGATGCTTGTGTTGTCTAGTTTTTTGACAGTGATGGTGATCCCAAAATGTTTGTTTGTTGTTGTTTTTTCTTGTTTGTTGAAATAAATTTATATTATAAATTTACATGTCATCCATCTCACTGTCCTGATTGATTCTGGATAGCTTACAATAAAATGAAACACAAGTATAATTAAGATGAGCAACAATTAAATAAAAGTTTAAATCAAGAGTACAGACAATGTGGAGATACATTTGTTCCTATCACTCAACCAACTACCTCCAGCCTAGTGCCTTCCCATTGGGACTTCAAACCAACCAGCAGAGTCAGATTTTAAGGTTCTTCTGGAAGGTAGATCTCATCTCAAGAAGTAAGATGATCCAGAGGGCTGAAGCCACTACAGAGAACACTCTTCTACCTCCTTACTTGTTGTGGTTAGCTCTGGCCCAGCTCCTGCCCCAAGGACTGTGGATGTGGGGGAGGCATCCAGATGCTGCAGACCTGTTTTGCCCCCGGTGGAATCTGCTGATGAAGGCTCCTCTGACCAAGAAGACATGAGTGACAGGGAGGAGGAGAGTGTGGCAGACAGCTCAGAAGGAGATCAATTATCTAGCTCCTCCTTGGATTCAGAACAAGAGTTAATGATACAGCCACGCATGTGGAGAGCGATGCATAGGCAACAACAACTGAGAAATTATTATCAAAGAATATGAGGCCACCTGTGGTTGGGTGGGGCTGTGGTAATTAGTGAGGCTGCTATAAAGAGCAGCCTGTGGGTTTGGCCATTGTGGAGGATTATCTGATCGTTGTGTTTCGTGACTGCTTTACTGACTTGGACCTTTTGTGTGCTGATTTTTCCCCACTTTGAAACTAAACCAGAGCAAAGTGTGTGTCACTTTGTGAAAGAAGAAGGACTGTGAATTGCCTCACAGCTGCAAGCTAAGTATCACAGAACTGATAAGGGACTTGTACAAATTACCAGTTTGTTTGGAGACGAGTGCTCTTTGCTATACCAAAAGAGGGATTGGTTTAAGTGAATTTTCATTATAAAGAACATTGTTTTGAATTTTCAAACGTGTGTGTGTCTGAAATTGTATCTGTGCATTTTTGGGAGGATTCTACCGGAGAGCCCGACAGAACATTACTGAAGTAAGAATGCTCATTTAATACAATTTTTATAATTATACAGTTCCATTTTAATTTGTCACAATACGTAAAATGTAAAGGTTTCCCATACATGTGTGCTAGTCATTTCCGGCTCTAGAGGCAGAGCTCATCTCAGTTTCTAAGCCAAAGAGCCAGCACTGTCCAAAGACATCTCCATGATCATGTGGCAGACTCAGAGCACTATTACCTGCCCACCAAAGTGGTCCCTATTTTTCTACATGCATTTTAAATGTGCTTTCAAACTGCTAAGTTGGCAGAAGCTGGGGCAAGTAATGGGAGCTCACCCTGTTACGCAGCACTAGAGATTTGCACCTCTGAACTGCCGACCTTCTGATCAACAAGCTCAGCGTCTTAGCCACTGAGCCACCATGTCCTCTAACTTGTCACTATAGCTATGAGTAATAATCAGGGGTGGGCTGCTGCTCGGACAGGGGGGGGGGGATGTAGTAGGGTAGCAAAAATGGAGCTCCAACCCAGAGTACCCAATTTGTATGGAAAGATGTTGAAAGAAAATGCAGGGCGTCCTGCATAAGCCACGCCCACAGTGTGGTAGTAAAAATTTTGGTAGCCCTTCACTGGTAATAATTATATGGATATGAAGGACATAATACTATTCCTATGGTCTGTTCTGATGGGCTCTCTGATAGGAGCCTCCCGAAAATTCAAGGATACAAATTTCAGACACACACACATTTGAAAATTCAAAACAATGTTCTTTATCATAAAAGTCAAAATAAACTAAGCACTCTTTTTGTATTACAAAGAGCACTCTTCCCAAAACAACCAGGTAGTCCCTTAAGCTGTCATTAAGTACTTAGTCCGCAGCTGGGGAGAAACTTCACACCCCTTCTTCTTCCAACGAAGGAAGACACACACACACGCTGCTCTGCTTTGGTTTCAAAGGCGTGAAAAAGCAACGAAGTCCAGCACACAAGATTCCTGACGAAACTGCAACAGATATTCTTCCACAATAGCCAAACTCACATGCTGCTATTTATAGCAGCAGCCCTAATTACTGGAGCCCCACCCAAACACAGGTGGCCTCCCTTATTTCCTGTAATATGTTCTTACTTGGTCTCTTCTTCACATAATTCTGCGCTTGCGTGGATCCAAAATGTCATCATCTGAAGCTATAGAAGATAAGGAAGATTGACTGCCTTGGCTGTGTGCCAAGCCCTCCTCTGCCGAGTCGCTCCCACCTTCTTCTTCGTCCGAGGAAACTAAACTCTGCACTGATTCTGTCGGCAATAACACAGGCCTGTGACATGTTGAATTTTCCCCTGCATCCACCTTCCCATTCCCTGGGGCAGGAGCTGGGCCAGAGCCAACCACAACATGGTGTAAAATTATAAAAAAATAATAATGGGAACCTGCCATAGTAGGTTTGAAAGTTGTCATCTCCAACAACTTTCCTCCTTGCCAGTTATTTTGGGAGACAGTCCCATTGTCCAGAGTAGCTATTGTTACCTGTATAGGTATTTTATTAAATGTGTGCTTAATATGTAACTGCAGCAATTATCTCTTAGCCATAGCACTCTTCCCAAGCTTTTGAAAAATCTTACAATAAAGATACATTTTTATTACATAAAACTGCTGGAGAGAAGTACCGTAATCTAAAATATATTAGAAGAGCAAATTTGACTACTCAAAGCAGAGCATTCAACTAACCGATTTGGTTTTAATGTTTTTCAATGTTTTTTATTATGTAAGCTGCCCAAAGTCGTTGGATATGAGATGGGTGGCAAATACATTTTATAAATAAAATAAAATAAAAATCGAATATTTAAGCTGTTTCCTATTTGGTAATAAAGATCAAAATCTTTCATTAAAAGACTATAATGAAAAGTAACAGTATTTGTTCAGGCTATGCAGAATTTTTGTCCTCAGCCAATTCTAAATACTTTGTGAAAAATATGGTTATAAAAATGTTTAGTAACTCTATAGGCAGCCGTATCAGCAACTACGATCATTAATTTGGGATACAATTTCCCAACTGTTCACTATAGAATAGATCAAAGTAACTCAGCATGAATAATAATGCATCATTAAAGTTACTTGTTGCTCTCCATATAAGACAACAAATTAACACATATTAACCAAATTGAAATTGGATTGCATAAAAGAATGTACAACAGGGGAGATATGTGAAAAGCACTTTGTTTGTTAAGTAGATGTTGTTTGCTGTTTGCCTTTATTCAGGTTTCAAATTACAAACTATAAAACAGCAAATGCCAGTATTGATCCATGCTGTTGTAGAAGCATCAATGCATGTAGCCAAATGTTCTGCAAACTTAATTTTTAAAAATACCCCAAGTAAAAATACCCCAAGTATACGTTTTATGCTTAAGACCTTCCACCATTCTTGTAGCCCGTCTTTGGACCCGTTCAATTTTGTCAATATCTTTTTGTCAGTTCTGGAGACCTCACCTACAAAAAGATATTGACAAAATAGAACGGGTCCAAAGACGGGCTACAAGAATGGTGGAAGGTCTTAAGCATAAAACGTATCAGGAAAGACTTAATGAATTCAATCTGTATAGTCTGGAGGACAGAAGGAAAAGGGGGGGGGGCATGATCGAAACATTTAAATATGTTAAAGGGTTAAATAAGGTCCAGGAGGGAAGTGTTTTTAATAGGAAAGTGAACACAAGAACAAGGGGACACAATCTGAAGTTAGTTGGGGAAAAGATCAAAAGCAACGTGAGAAAATATTATTTCACTGAAAGAGTAGTAGATCCTTGGAACAAACTTCCAGCAGACGTGGTTGGTAAATCCACAGTAACTGAATTTAAACATGCCTGAGATAAACATATATCCATTGTAAGATGAAATACAGGAAATAGTATAAGGGCAGACTAGATGGACCATGAGGTCTTTTTCTGCCATCAGTCTTCTATGTTTCTATGTTTCTATATTTTCTTAGCATGTATTTTTTTACATACATGCAATAACAAACTCAGAGAAGTTGACGAGTGAACCATTGAGATTAATATGAAGTAAATGTCTAACCTGAGCTTCAGGTGGGCCTATTTCATTTTTGCTGGAAGTCAGCTGGACTGCAGTCTATATCAGACTTTAAGTTTGGGAATCCATGTGTTCATTGAATCCTTGCCTGTCCTCGGTGTTTCAGTGAATAGATATCAAGAGGACAGCATTTAGATCTGGATAGCAAGAGCACTGAGACTTATATGCCTACTTCACAATGCTTTATATTATTATTATTATTATTATTATTATTATTATTATTATTATTATTATTTATTAGATTTGTATGCCGCCCCTTTCTGTAGACTCGGGGCGGCTCACAACACAATAAAAACAGTTCATAACAAATCTAATAATCCATTATTAAACAGACATACATACAAGCATACCATACATAAATTGTATAGGCCCGGGGGAGATATCTCAGTCCCCCCATGCCTGACGACAAAGGTGGGTTTTAAGGAGTTTACAAAAGGCGAGGAGGGTAGGGGCAGTTCTAATCTCTGGGGGGGAGAGCTGGTTCCAGAGAGCCGGGGCCACCACAGAGAAGGCTCTTCCCCTGGGGCCTGCCAACCGACATTGTTTAGTTGACGGGACCCGGAGAAGGCCCACTCTGTGGGACCTAATCGGTCGCTGGGATTCATGCGGCAGAAGGCGGTCTCGGAGATATTCTGGTCCGATGCCATAGCTCTCTTTAAGTGGTTTACAGAGTCAGCATATTGCCCCCAACACTCGGGCTCCTGATTTTACTGACCTTGGAAAGACGGAAAGCTGAGTCAACCTTGAGCCTGTTAGATTCGAACTGCCAAACTGCTGGCAGTGGAATTCATGTTGCTGCACAACCTTGGATGGTATCAGGACTTAGTGTGTCTTCAGCAAGTACCTGTCAAAGAACCATCTGCACTGGTGTTGGCTGTGACAGGGACTTGTCCATGTCGAATACTTCATGCCCACAGCGGCTGAGGAAAAGCGCCCTCTGAAAACCAAGAGGTTCCTAGAGGTTGTTGGCCTCTAGGAAGCGGTCGAACTGGGTTATATAGGACCTCCAGTGTTACGTCCTGCCCAGAGATTAGTAAAAGCAAGCTTGGAGACAAGTTGTTTATTGGGTGAACCCAGGTTACTGTTATTGGTTGATTGTCGCCGTTGCAAGGGCGGCAAAAGTTATGTTACCCAATTGGTGGTTGCCTCAGCCGGCACAGGGTATATAAAACCTGTCATCAGCTCATGGTTGCTGATTATCTTATGTAATGCCTTCCCGACTTCTTCATTAAAGTACTGTTGACTGATACTAGCTTCCGACTATTTCACTGGCGACGAGGATGGGATGGCAGAAGCTAGTATTGGTCAACAGTACTTTAATGAAGAGGTCGGAAAGGCATTACATAAGATAATCATCAACCATGAGCTGATGACAGGTGTTATATATCCCCTGCCGGCTGAGGCAACCACCAATTGGGTAACATAACTTTTGCCGCCCTTGCAACGGCGACAATCAACCAATAACAGTAACCTGGGTTCACCCAATAAACAACTTGTCTCCAAGCTTGCTTTTACTAATCTCTGGGCAGGACATAACATCCAGGTTTCTTTTGCTGGATTGAAGGACATAAGCAGGTGGAAGGCCAGCAGCTTCTGTGATTCAAAGTTGTCGCACAAGATGGCCACTGTTCTTTGCTGCCGCCGGGTTGGAGTCAGTTGGATTTTTGTCAGCTCTTTTTGCTTCAGTCCATCTTCACGATCCCATCCTTTATTCAACCCACTTGCTCTTGCAAGCGGAAACAATTATAGTTCCATGTTTTGGGAAGAAATGTGGACATGTGTATGGGGTGAAGTAGCTTTTCTGCGGCAATACAGTATTTCCCCCCCAAAATAAGATCCAGTCTTATATTTTTGGAGCTCCAAAATAAGCACTAGGGCTTATTTTGGGGAAAACGTGTTTGCAGGGTGCTCGCACAAGAGGTGGCAAATGTTTGTGTGTATGTCTGCTTTATTAACGTTGTTTTAAAAATGTTTTTAAATTATTAGATTTGTCTTGAATTGTTCTATTGTTGTTGTGAGCCGCCCCGAGTCTACGGAGAGGGGCGGCATACAAATCTAATAAATAATAAAAATAATAATAATAATGCGTGGGAACTTCCCTGCCTCTGGCTGCTGCTTGGAAAGCTAATCAACTCTTACATCTTTATTGCAAGCTGCCCTGAGTTTCAGGAGAAGGGTGGCATAGAAATCAGTCAGTCAGTCAATCAATCAATCAATCAATCAATCAATCAATCAATCAATCAAACAAACAAACAAACAAACAAACAAACTCACCTGTACTGCATGGGCTGCAGCTGCTGCTGGACAACTTTCATTTAAAAGAAATTTATGATATTTATGCATATTAACGCGATGATTGCAATGAACACAGAAGTTTGTGTACATGTAGTACAGAGACAGTATTTTTTCTGTATGTCGGTTTTGACTACTTATCTTAAGAGATCAAGCATTTTGCAAACTGACATTTGTGCAAGTTCTTTGACAGATGACCTGCATTTATCGTTTGATACTAAAGATCAGGAAAATTTGCAAAACAAGCTTCATTAATTAGATACAAGAGGAACCCAATTTGTTTTCACTTCACATCAGGTTGCACGAAATACTTATCGGCATTACAAATTCTACATTTTATATCTACTTTTCAAAACTTGGTATAATACAGAAAAACAGATAGGTGATTGTGATATGCTTCAGCAAAGTGCTCTGGAATGTAGGTATTATGCCAGTATTGTGTATAAAATAAATCTTATTGTTTGATTTCCAAATATTACTTTATATATTTTTAGGCAGGGTCATATATTATTATTACATATGGTTTTATAAGTATTTCCTAGAAGAAATCCTTATTGTTTGTATTGAAAACAGGATATAAATAACTATATCAAGCTGAGCAATTTGTTTAGTCACAGTTTCCATTTCACGCTTTAGTTTCCATAATGAAAAATTCAGTGCAATGGTTTCAGCTTATAAAGCTTTGTCTGTTTTGATCTTCACTTTTCAAGAATGTTGACTGCTTCTTTGTGATCCACTGGGACACCTTGTGGGAACTCAGAGAACTGCAAGACATTAAGAAATTACTGCAAAAACTCAAAATGAAGGAGGAGTCAGGAACGATGCTTTCCTTACTAATTTATCTGTTATATAATTTATTTCATAATTTAAAGGAAAATGTTAGCATGATTGGATTCCAGATCCCCTTCTTTCTTAGCAGGATGTCGGCATAAAATGTCCATTCTGCTCAGAAAATCTCAGAGTTTGTAATCAGATTCCCACAAAGGCCTTTCTATCTTTTTAATGTTATAGTAACATGTGCAAGTCTCCCAACTCACAGAATTCTCCTCCTGCAATTCAATAAAACATCAGCCTGTCACATTAGCAACTTTTATAATATTGTTCAAAATGGGTGCAGGTTGCAGAAAAGATCAGTTAGGTTACATAAGAACATAAGAAGAGCCATGCTGAATCGGGCCAAAGCCCATTGAATCCAGTATTCTGTGTCACACAGTGGCCCACCAATTGTACATGGGGATCTTGAGCAGAAAGAGGAGGAATCCCACTTTCACTTGACCCCCAACAAATGGTACCCAAGAGAATCCTGCCTGCCTCAACCAATATAGAGGCGGCACTTGCACACCCATTTCAATAACCACTGATATACAGTACTTGGCATCCATGAATCTATCTTTGGATGCTTGGAAAGAATCCAGCAGACGTTGTAGATAAATCCACAGTAACTGAATTTAAACATGACTGGGATAAACATATATCCATCCTAAGATAAAATACAGAAAATAGTATAAGGGCAGACTAGATGGACCAGGAGGTCTTTTTCTGCCGTCAGACTTCTATGTTTCTATGTTTCTATCCATGCTGATAGGTAGCAAGAAGAGCAAGAAAGTGATGGGGAAATAAAAAGAAAATCAAAGAACCTTTAAAAAGGAAAAAGTTGCTCTGAACCATAAGGAACTGACTTCTGAAGAGTGTCTTTTGGCCAGTACAGTAACTCACACAAAAAGATGAAATATACATTCTTTGTGTTGTGGTTAGCTCTGGCCCAGCTCCTGCCCCAAGGACTGTGGATGTGGGGGAGACATCCACATGCCGCAGGCCTGTTTTGCCCCTGGTGGAATCTGCTGAGGAAGGCTCCTCTGACCAAGAAGACATGAGTGACAGGGAGGAGGAGAGTGGGGCAGACAGCTCAGAAGGAGATCAATTATCTAGCTCCTCCTTGGATTCAGAACAAGAGTTAATGATACAGCCACACATGCGGAGAGCCATGCATAGGCAACAACAACTGAGAGATTATTATCAAAGAAAATGAGGCCACCTGTGGTTGGGTGGGGCTGTGGTAATTAGTGAGGCTGCTATAAAGAGCAGTCTGTGGGTTTGGCCATTGTGGAGGATTATCTGATCGTTGTGTTTCGTGACTGCTTTACTGACTTTGACCTTTTGTGTGCTGATTTTTCCCCGCTTTGAAATTAAACCAGAGCAAAGTGTGTTTCACTTTGTGAAAGAAGGACTGTGAATTGCCTCACAGCTGCAAGCTAAGTATCACAGAACTGATAAGGGACTTGTACAAATTACCAGTTTGTTTGGAGACGAGTGCTCTTTGCTATACCAAGGAGGAGCTAGATAATTGATCTCCTTCTGAGCTGTCTGCCACACTCTCCTCCTCCCTGTCACTCATGTCTTCTTGGTCAGAGGAGCCTTCCTCAGCAGATTCCACCAGGAGCAAAACAGGCCTGCAGCATGTGGATGTCTCCCCCACATCCACAGTCCTTGGGGCAGGAGCTGGGCCAGAGCTAACCACAACAGAAGGAAACTTGGAGGTCTTGTAGTTCAATCCTCTGTTCAGCCAGGAAACCCTACACCATTTCAGATAAGTTATTACAGTTAGCCCACATATGGTTAGATCCTGGTTTTGAAATAAATCATGGAAAACGGAGTATATATTTTGCCATTTCATTTTCAAACTAGAGCTACTAGATCTGCTAGCATTATTCACCTATTTCCGTAATGGATCCAGAAGATTTTATAAAGATTTGGCAATTTCACCGACAATTTCGTAGCCAGCACCGTCCCATTCTTGGTCATAGCAAGTCATAGCACTGGAATTAGATTGCTCCCACCAGGCCTCTTTCCAACACTGTTCCCAGGTGGCTCCTTAGTTTGTTGAGGAACTGAATAAAATTAAGCAACTGAAATTATGCCTCAGATGATGATGCCATAAAACAAGAAGTGAATATGAGCATGGACTTGTAAGAACTCATGTTCTAGCCCACATGGGAACAATAAGAGTAGCAAAGCATAAATTTTCTGTTCTTAATGCATCTGTGGATTCCTGCTTAGCCTTGTTCAGGTAGTGATGGTGGAACAAGATGTCTGCAGGTTAGTTGGATAATGTTGCTGGTTTTCTTGCAGGCAAAGTCTGATTTCGTGAGCAGATCGGCCAGTATTATAAAGTAGGATAGTCTTCTTTTTTTGAGGCTCTAAAAACTGAAGAAGTGGATAAGACTCTTGTTAGTATCTATCTATCTATCTATCTATCTATCTATCTATCTATCTATCTATCTATCTCTCTCTCTCTCTCTCTCTCTCTCTCTCTCTCTCTCTCTATCTATCTATCTATCTATCTATCTATCTATCTATCATCTATCTATCTAATCTATCTATCTATCTATCTATCTATCTAATCTATCTATCTATCTATCTATCTATCATCTATCTATCTATCTATCTATCTATCTATCTATCTATCTATCTAATCTAATCTAATCTATCTATCTATCTACCTACCTACCTACCTACCTACCTACCTATCTATCTATCTATCTATCTATCTATCTATTGTTAGAGTTGGACGGGACCACGCAGGTCATCAAGTCCAACCCCCTGCCTAAGCAGGAACCCTATAGCATCCTAGCCAAATGGCAGTCCAATTTCCTCTTGAAAATGTCCAGAGTATTGGAGCTCACAATGTCCGCTGGTTGATCGTTCTGACCGTCAGGAAGTTCTTCCTTATTTCCAGGTTCAATCTCTCCTTGGTCAGCTTCCAGCCATTGTTCCTCATCCGACCCTCCAATGCGCTGGAGAATATCTCTGTGGCAACCCCTCGTATACCTGTAGACTGCTATCATGTCCGCTCTGGCCCTCCTTTTCTCTAGGCTATCCATGCCAGTTCCCGCAGTCTCTCTTCGTAAGTCTTGGTTTCTGCCATCTGTAGCAACGATGTGGGTGTGAAAGGCTGGGCTAAGAATTCATAGATGTTTCTGTGAGGAGAATGTGATGACATCTGATTTGTTTTGTGAGAGAACACAATCTGAAAGTCATGTATCCTTCTTTTCATTTCTTGATCCAGCCATGTTTGACTATTTTTGCCAGACATCCACATTCTCTTGAATCTCAAAGACTAATCTCAAGACTAATCAAATTCCAGTCTCAGGTACTGGAGGGAATGGAGGGATTGATTCCTTTGAATCTTTAGTATTACATTGTTGATATTTGTTGGAACTTGTTTGGCCCAATTCAATGTTTTTATCTGAATGATTTTAATATTTCACTCTTTTATTTATGTACCTGCTCTTTTAAGTCTGGAAGGCAGAATTGGAGACAGAGTCTTTCTACCGTACTTAAAAATTGCGCTATTCTGCAGCTTTTCAGGAAGACAAACAACTAACTCCATCTTTGCAGAGATGTAAATATGCAAACTGAGCATTTCCTTAAGTGTGTATAAATGAAAGAATGTGTGAAAATGCTTTTACAAATTCTATCAAAATTTGGCTATGTCCTACGTCTTGAACATTTTTTTAGTACGATAGTCAACAGTCTCTTTCACTTCATTTTACAGAAGCTTTGCCAAACCTAGACTGTCTATGGTATATTAAAATGTACCATGAGGTTAAAAAAATGCTTTCTAAACCATAAGATATACCATATTTTTCAGAGTATAAGACGCACCTTAGTTTTTGGGGAGGAAATAGGGAATCTGCTTTCCAGGTATTCATCTGGCTAGCGTCCTTAGTCTGGTCAGCTTCAGCACATTATTTTATCCCCTGCTTTAAAAAACTATTCGGAGAGAGTAACAATGAAAGAGCTTGCAAGCCAGTAAGAGCTGGGATCATCGTTAGCACCTGGTTAGGGCTGGAAAGAAACATTTGCAGCAAGCAGAGAATTAAAAAAAAATCCTACAAAGACAGAGTTTGGAAAACATTCTTCTCAGAGAGTAACAATGACAGAGTTTGCAAGCCGGAAAGAAACAGATGTCCAAGTGCTGCCTCTATGATGGTTGAGGCAGGCAGGATTCCCTTAAGTACCACTTGTTGGGGGTCAAGGGAAAGGGAAGGTCTTGCCTTCTCTTTCTACTCAAGATCCCCATGGACAATTGGTGGGCCGCTGTGTGACACACAATGCTGGACTCGATGGGCTTTGGCCTGATTCAGCATGGCTCTTCTTATGTTCTTATGTCATCGTAACATCATAAGCGGCTTGCTACTGGTTTGGGCAAACCAGTGCCGAACTACTCAAAATTTCCGCTACCGGTTCTCCAGAACCCGTCAGAACCTGCAGAATTTCACCCTTGATCCTCAGCCCAGTGGAAGGCCATCTCAATTCATCTCTTTCTGCTACACATGAAATACAGTATTTTCCAACTGGTGCCCATAGAAATATTTTGAACCCTGAAGCACTTTTTTGCTTGCTGTACTTCATTTTACTGTAGAAATGAATGTCTCCTTTCTCTGCTCACTACCCTGCATGGTCAATTTGTCTTGAAATACTATCCCCTTTTGAAGGTACCTCTCTACAGTTTATAAGTGAATCTCCAGGGGTTTTTTAACCTTGATTTCACCTGTGAATTAGCGTTGAACAATTAGTTTTTATTAATTTGCATGGGAAAGAAAGAATAGAATAGTACAAGCTAGAGTCTGGTTCTTTAATGTGCCTGAAATCTTAATCCCTTCTTGAAGCTAGGGACAAGTTTCTCCTTCCCTTTCGTTCCTCCCCTTTCCCCCTTCTTTTCTTCCTTCCTAATTTGGTTCTTTCCTGGGCATTTCCTTGAGTGGATGAGGGTATAGCACACATTCATTCCAAAGAAAGGAAAAAGTAAGACGCAAACAGTGTTTCCTTAACTCCTACGAAGCCATTTCTTAGTCTTTCAGTTCAGATTTTTTGTCACCCCCGTTCCATTCAGTGTGCTGCTCAGTGTGTTTGAATCCATATTTAAATTTGGGTAGAAATACCAAAATACTAGGGACAAGTTCCTCCTCCTCCATCCCTCTCCCTTGGTTCCTCATGTTCATGAGAGGGGACATCTTTCTCCCACCAAAGAGGGTAGATGACAAGCAGCTTTTATAACAAGAGGGGGAGTTTGTTGTCAATATAAAGACAGAAGGAAAAATGATAGAAGAATTTGATATGTTCAAAAGGAGTAGAGGTGGCGTTGTGGTTCAGAGGTTAAAACTCTGGGCTTCTTACCTGGAACCAAGCAGCTTGAAACATTCAAACCAATGGTGGATTCCTACCGATGCGGTCCAGAGCGCCACACTGGTAGAAACCGACTGATGATGCAATTTTCGGCGATTTTTTCCCCAGCGTCTCTGTGTGGGAAGAAGCCCTCCTGCCCGCCGTAGTCTTAACGCTGACCTTTATTCTTCATCTGAAGCACAGCTGAGAAGCTCCTTCTCAGGAGATGCCAGAAAAAAACTGCATCATCAGTGGGCTCCTACTGGTGTGGCGCTCTGGACTGCACCGGTAGGAACCCACCACTGATCCAAACGCAAGTAGATAAATAAGTATCACTTTGGTGGGAAGATAACAGCGCTTTGTGAGATCATGTTAACCACATGACTGTGGAAATGCCTTTGTCAGCAATGGCTCAATGGCCTTGAAACAAAGATGAGAACCATCCCCTACAGTCAGTAATGATTAGTGAAATAAAAACTGCAGGGACCCCTTTACCCCGTCTCCCCCTTTTTTTTTTACAAGGAATAGAACTAGATGAACAAAGGGAAGGGAAGGAATGGGAGAGAACAGGACATTATTAAAGCATTCGGGTCTGTGCCAGAGGTTGCTTACCTCACCTTTGAAATAAGCTCACTAAATAAGCTCACTTGGGTGAGATCATCCAAGGGCACGGGGTGAATTACCATCAGTACACTGACGATACTCAGCTGTACATCTCCACCCCATGTCTACTCAGTGAAGCAGTGGAAAGGCTCAGACTCAATCCAGACAAGATGGAGTCCATCTGTCCATCCATTACCCTGGGGAGGGGGAATTACTGACCCCCTCAGAGAGGGTTCACAGCTTGGGCATCCTCCTCAATCCACAGCTGACTTTAGAACACCATCTTTCAGCTGTGGCGAGGGGGCCGTTTGCCAGGTTTGCATGGTGCAACAGTTGCGGCCCTACTTGGACAGGGAGTGTTTGCTCACGGTCACTCATGCCCTTATCACCTCGAGGTTCAACTACTGCTATGCTTTCTACATGGGGCTACCTTTGAAGAGTATTCAGAAACTTCAGATCGTCCAAATTGCAGCCACATAAGCAGTTTTGGGCCTTCCAAGACAGGCCCATATCTCGTCATCACTCCGTGGACTACATTGGCTGCTGATCTGTTTCTGGACACAATTCAAAGCATTGGTTATGACCTATAAAGCCCTACATGGCATAGGACCAGACTATCTCCAAGACTGCCTTTTGCTGCACGAATCCCAGTGACCGGTGAGGCCCCTTAGAGTTGGTCTCTTTAGGGTCCCGTCGACCAAACATCGGCTGGCGGGCCCTAGGAGAGGAGCTTTGTCTGTGGGGGGCCCGGCCCTCTGGAATCAGCTCCCCCTGGAGATTTGCACTGCCCCCACCGTCCTTGCCTTCAGAAAGAGTTTAAAAACTCATCTTTGTCGCCAGGCCTGGGGTTACTAGATCTTCCCCCTGACCAATGAATGTTTTCTAGCATGATTTGTTGAATGAATGTTAATGGAAGTTTTCAAAATTAGATTTTCTTTTAAGGATTGTTTTTATGTATATTAATTGGATTGTTTTACTACTGTCTCTTTGTATATGCTGTGAGCCGCCACGAGTCCTCGGAGAGGGGCGAAATACAAATCCAATTAAACTTAAACTTAAATATTGTGCCGTTTTGTCTAAGCCTTGACTCCTTGGTTAGCCTTGTCAACCCTCCATGGCATCTATTCACTGAACTGTGGAACAGCCCACAGGTAAAACCTGAGAGAATGTGAGCAGTCTTGCCTTGGGCCAGTCACTTTCTCTCAGACCTAGAAAAGAGGCAACTGGTAAACCACTTCTGAAAACGGAATGGAAAAGCTTGCCTCAGCCAACTCACCATGGTCAACTCGCCTTGGGCATCTGGCTACAGGACAACTCATCATGGCCAACTCACTACAGAACAATTTAATGTGGAATAATTCAGCAATTCAATTTAAATATTTAAAATAAATTTAAAAATAACTTTAATTTTTGTCATTCACATTTATTTTGTTGCTCCTTTGGCATCCTGTTTATTCTATTTGACTATTTCTTCAATATTAGTGTAACTCTTGTCTGGTGGAGAGTTGTTCCATGGCAGGGTGTCCATGGTGTGCTGTCCTGCAGTGAGTTGGCTGCAACAAGATGGAAGTGATGAGTTGGCCATAGGGAGTTGTCTTAGACCCTTCTGAAAAATTTTGCCAAGAAACTGCAGGGATTTGTTTAAGCGATCTATGAGAATATAATTGAAGGGAAGAAAAAAAACGATAGCCAAATCATGACATTTAACATTTGATAATTCCATTGGAGACCTTGGCAACACTATTTGTCCCTATTTGACCATCTGCCCTTTGGATAATAAGTTAGGTGGGATGATTTAATTGCTAATAAGCTCCTAATAAGGCTGGAAATCATCACTTTGGCAAAAATGTTAATATGCAAAAATAGAATTTTAAAGTCAACACAAATAGTCCACAGTGCAAAGAAATCTTTCCAGCCATTCTGATTACATGCTTAATGATGAGGGATTTTTAATAATCAGAAATAATTAACTATTTTGCAATGTTAAGTTGAATATCCAAATACTAAATATGGATATATTAGCTCCCTTATTGTGCTAGTTGTAAATTCAAATTAGCTCAGTTGTAATTTGTCATTGTTTTCATTTTAAATTAAAGATGATAATACCAGATCTCAATTTGCCACTGTATGAATGTTAAAAGCATTGGGTGTTATCTTTTATGGTACATATAGACTTATAATTATATTAAACGGGGAGGGGGGATGTCTTTAGATAACCACTCATGAGCTGGCTGCATGGATTGGAACTCCAACTGAACCAGAGTATACTGCCACAAGCAGTGATGGGCATGCCTCATTATGCTCATATATATCAGCTCTGCATAATAAGCAGCACTGGGTTACCACTTTGCTTCCAGGTGTGATTCAAGATGGTGTTTCCAGGTGTGATTAATGTACTTATACACAGCAAAGGGCCTGTTTATGTGTGGGTCCATCTGTTTCCCACAATATATGCCTGTTGTTCAATGTGGCCAGTTTGGCAAGCTCCAAGATTTTTTGAGTAAAGAATGTCATGTATCAGGACTCCAAATGTATACTCTGTAGGAGTGCCTTCCCTCTGGAGTGATGTTTCCTGCAACATCAAGATAATTCCCACCCTGCTCTTGCTGAAAATGTGTAAAGATGTTGTACTTCACTTAGGTGTTTAGCTAGTGAGAAAGAGACTGTTTTGCTTCTGTTTTTTGTCACATTAAAAAAAATGGTTTTCTTATAAATTCTTTGCTTTAATTGCTGCCAGTTGCCCAGTAGTTTTGGGAATTGGGTGGCTTTTAAGCTTACAGAAAATATCAATCAATCAATCCTGGTATGATATACAAAATTATGTCTTTGTAGGTATACAAATTAGTTTCTTGTGCAGTGAAATTAAAAAGCCTAGAAGCTTTTAATGTGGAAAACTAAATGAGCCCCAGAAATATTCAATATGTTTTTTGCACGATGTTAAATTTTCAGGAGAATGTGCATAGGTTGCATATGCCACTTTATTCTTAAGCCAACAGAACAATAAAACAATCGAGACAACCAATTTCTTTCTCTCTTTTTAATTATTCCTTCATATTCAAACTTCACAAACAGTGTGAACTTGTACAATACCTCAGAAAGTGAAACTTACAAAAAAAGTGCTGGTAACATTAAAAAAAAGGAAAAAAGAAAAACTCAAAATAACAAACATCATTCTTAGCAACATCGATTACTCTTCCACACAAAACAGAAACCTTGTAAAATTTATTTCCGTATCTTTAAGGCGTAATACTTCCGTATAAAGTATATGCAAGAGATAAAACTTCACAGTATTCCAAAATGTCACAATAATAATATAGTATAATGAAGCGCTACAGTTAATTTTCTTTTTTTTGTCTTTTTCTTTCGTTTTAAATAACAAATACAAGTCACAGGTAAATATACGTGAGAAAAATACGAGGCTAATATTAAATGGCAGGTAAGGATACTCTCACTGTAAGAAAAAACTGGCAGGATGTGTGTAGTTATTCTATATTTTAAAGCACTTGATAGAAAAGGCGTATGCAAGGTTTCTTTTTTAAAAAAAATCTCAGTTTATTCACTTTATAACTGACATACCATTTACAGAGCGAAATGAGAGGGAAAAAAAGGAACTCCATATTTCCTCAAAACTTTTGACCTGCTCATCTCATTTTCTCAAAGCATGTTGCACTGTAAAAAGGTGTGTGTGTGTGTGTGTATGGGTGTGTGTTTTGTGTTTATATATAGATATATAGATATATATATAAGTACACTTACAACCACTACAACACACTTTGGATTAGGCAGAAAGTAGTTTGTTTAGAAGAAGCATCTGACCATATCTTGAAGCCTTCAATTTAGATGAAGACCACAGGATTTAGTCTTCAGTATAATTTTTCCCACTCACTCAGTTATTGGCTTAGGAACATTTCTTTGCTCAACAAATGAAATTATCCACTCCTCAGCTATGCAAGAAATCTTCTTTTTTTTAACGTGGAAAGAAGTATAATTATTAAATTGCTAGCATTAAACTCAGGACTAGTCAGACTCTTTATTATGATGTACTGAGGAATGGGAAAAAAGGGAGATAACTCCATTGATTAAAAACATTACTGGTTTGTGTTTGAACGTGTGCAAGTGTATATGCATTGTCTTGTTTGATGGCTCCCGTGTGCAGAATGCACTGGACACATATATAGCCATACCTGCTCCTGCACACATGTATGTTAACAGCCAGCCATTTACCTAACAGGTAACATAAAGACAGCAGATAGCATAACACATCAATAAGGTGCTCAAAGGAAAAGAGTGGCTGCCACTCTTGGAATGGGAAGCCACATTAAGGTGCTTCAAAAGGTTTTTTTTATTCTTAAGTATTTAGTTTAGAAAAGTACAGATTTTTGCACGTGGTGATGGAGAGCAAGGCCAAAAGTTCAGAGATTTCTGACATCTATAAACAAGGACTTTTTGTCTTATGGTTACTTTTTTGTTGGTAGGCCAATGAAGAAAAACAAATCCAAAAACTGTGTTTGACAGTCATTGTTTTGCCCGGTCATTCAGTTGCTTTCATTTAGCACCGTTCCTTTTTCTTCTGATCTACAATCCATTCCATAATTATTGAACATTACAGAAAGGTCCAAGTCACTTGCAAGTAGCTGTTTTATCTGTGATATGTTTCAAGAATCCAACCATTTATTCCTCTGCTGCTTCTACATTTGTGTAAGATCTGAATTTGTTGCTATGGAACGAGATGTTAATCTCTTCCACATCTCAGGCTTTGTGTAAGGACATCATACACAAGAGCATAGGTTAACTGGAGATAAAGTGAACTGGGTTCAGACATTAGTGTTCTATCTTTCCCCCATGCATTGAAACAGTCTCTTAACTTTTTTTTTTAAAGTGCATTAACATGAAACAAAGTGGGCATTCACGTGCCCTTTGGAAACACTTCAGAAAGTGAAAATGTCTAATTTCTGTAAATTCAACAATGCCAGCAACAAATGGGCAATATCAGGATCAAGACAAATATTTTCCAATGCAACAGTGCTGAAGGAGAAGTTTAAAAGGTGGAAGGGATTTGTTTTGATCCTTATTTCAGGACTATCCAGTAATTTGTACAGAGCTTCAGTGACTTCTCCTTATTTAGTTTACTTCTGCCGTTGAAGCACAATTGGATCCCACTTAGTTAGTTCTAAAGAAAAAAATCATTTTCCCAAGAGGTGTGTGTGTGTTTCTATTTACGTGCCAACATCTATTAGGAATAAGGCACTATAGAAATCTGAGCATACTAAGATATTGCATGCGATACAGTCTAGTTTTTGTATGTTTTATATCAGAATTAAGTCTTGGAAAAGGGATTTAATCTTTAGCATCAGCACCAAACAGCTTTAGAAAAGCACTCTTAGCTTATAAACACAAACACTCAGACAACTACAAAACTGCAGTTGCTAAATAATTGCAAAGAAACAATAGTAATTTATAATTGTGAGTGTTTGTGAATTTTAATTTTTTTGTACGGGAGAAGTTTGATCAGATTGTCCATTAAATTTTATGTCTATGGTTTGTTTGTTTTTTGATTTGGGGACCCAAAATAATTTGTAACATCACTGGGGCAGTTAATTTACCCTTCCACCCATTAGGTCTGGAATGGAATGAAATTTTGTCTTCTGCTATTTCTCAGCAGGAATTTCCATTTGTTTTTCCTTGTCCATTTTCACAAATACATGATATGATTCAGAAAGCACAGAGTGTAGTAGAAAAGTGAGAGAAGCAAAGAGGCAGCAAAGTTCTGGACTCAGTTGGATTGGATTTAGTGAGGGAAGCACTAAGTCGTGAAGCATAAGTGTATTTGATCTCTAGGCTAGATCTCAGAAGAGCCTGAAAGTAAACCAAATTTTTGCTGAAGACAGCATCAACTAGGGGCAAAAGGAGGAGTGCCATTAATTCTTATAAGGCCACATACTGGGCAAAACATGAATTCCAAGAAGGAATGCTTTATTGGGCAACAGCCAAAGGGGAGCAGAATGCCTCAAGCCCTTTAGTATTACTTTTTGAATAAATTGAATAGTGTGCATGGGTCCTAGGGAAGATATTTCTGTGGGAAGACCTAAACGTGAATACGAAGAGGGAATTAATTAGCACAGCTTCCCAAATCATTTACAAAGCAGAAATATGATAATATTCTCTGTCTCTTTCATGTGTAATGTAAAAGGAAAGACAGGAGTTTTATTATAAAACAGGGAAAGAAGGCACGTGATTTCAATCTTGGCTGAACTCAAGTTTGGAAAACAAGGGGAGTTTCGCTGGAAGATGGAAAAGTGCTTGTGACAGCATGTAGCTACAAAAAGAAGAATTCGGCAGCAGACAGAACAATGATGAGAAACTGAAAGAATCATAGATATATCTTTTTAAAGGAAAGGAAAGTGAAGAGCACTCTTTTGCTTTCTATATGCATGACATGCTCAGGATTTGGCAGTGTTGTAGGTCAAAAAATGGAAAAGATTTTGCTTGGCCTTGATCATATCCCAGTTACATATCTCCAGTTTATGGTGTTATGACTGTTGGTGTTTCCTGTTCTCTTCCTTCCTGCTAATAGAACTGTTCGATCATAGCATTTCTCTTTAAACATTTTAGATTTTATTCAGACATAAAATGCCTGGTGGGCTCTATCTCCCAAATTTAATCAGAAAATATCCATTTAAAGTAGCTCTTGGGGTTGGATTAGAAGACCTCCGAGGCCCTTTCCAACTCTGTTATTCTGATATTGCCCCATCAGTAACAAGTGGGGTTTGAATTAATGCTTTCAGTGAATTTCATTAAAAAATGGCAGTTTGGAATTAATCACACAGCTCGTGAGAAAACATGATATCCATTAGGGATGACTGTATATAACAGATGTAAACAAATTATCTTCACCTTTGGAATTTCCCCTTTCCAAACATGAATTAAATATTCATATGTATCCTATGTATCACTTTCACCTAATTAACCCAGGTTTAATGTGGAAGGAGAAAAGTGGAGTCACCAACAGTTTCATGAAGACACAGGGGTACACAAAGTTACAGTCCAGTGTTTTAGACATTTCATAAATAACTTTTTTTTAAAAAAACAACAACAACCAAAAACAATCCCTTTACTTCCTCATCTGCAACAAAATAAACAGCAGTGGATACAAACTTCTTGTAACAATTACAAAAGAAAACAACAATACAAA
The DNA here is from genome assembly GCF_031021105.1 of Erythrolamprus reginae. Lineage (NCBI taxonomy): Eukaryota > Metazoa > Chordata > Lepidosauria > Squamata > Dipsadidae > Erythrolamprus > Erythrolamprus reginae. The sequence continues at coordinate 34,369,723 of NC_091953.1, read as the reverse complement.
TCCCCAACTTTTAACATTTCTTTTTTTTTAAACTCAAGACTGCAGCATATCCTTAAGGGCAAACTTTTCAATTATTTTTTCTTTCTTTTCTTTTTTTTAAATAATGTTTTCACCAAAAAAATCCCACAAAACAGTCTTGTACCAAGAAAATGCATTCAAAAATAGAAAATATTACACAACAAAAATATGTACCCTTCCTTTCCAAAAAGAGTCTTCACAAAAATGTAGAAAAGATTCCAACTATTTGTTGCTTTCTTAAACATGTAACCTTCAACCCAGGGCACAAGTATTTATCTATTTAATTTTTGCATAAAACATGGAAGATATAAAGCAACTATTAAGATTGTGTAGTTAAAAACAGCCAACTTCCTTAGTCTGTTCTACATATTTTAGAAGAAAGGAAAAATGATATTTATGAATTGATTAGCTACAATATAAAACCCAGATACTGTGACAAGTAGGGAAAATGTATCTTTTATAATAATAATTTGAATATATTAATTTAATGCATACAAGTCCACTGCACTTGATGGAGAGAAACAAGGAAGAAAAAAGAAATTTGGTTTAACAATCTATAGGGAGAACAGCTGTTTTTAAATAGTTTACTTTCTAAAAATCTTTGTAGCCATATTTTAACGATAGAGGATATATTTCCTTATACCCTCAAAGTGCAAGATAAAAGGGATCTTCTCTCGATCACAGTAGTTAAATAAGAGGATAAATCCATTTTCTATCAAGGACACAATCTCAAATTAAGGTCAAGTCTTATCAGTTTGTAGCGGGATATCTGATAACATAATAAATAAAAAGGGGATGCAAAAATGGAAGTCACTTCTACAACATCATTTACTAGCCAAGACTCTTCTAGTGAATATTGTGTAATACTGCACTTTAGCTCATTATTAAAATGGATGTGATGAAACTGATAAAGTAACTCATGTACTATTTCTTTCCTACATTCCACCTGATACTTAAAATATGTATGGATTCTATTACTGGAAAATATCCTGGGTCTGTTACTAAAAACTTTCAGGAGTACATGTTTCAGGGATGTAAGACAGAACCAGAAAAACTATCCAAAATGTGGGAATTTATTTCTAGCCTCTAGTGCTTTGGATGATTTGCAAAGGAGGCCTGAAAAAAGAAGAAGTTGTAACTTGTTCCTTTAGTAATTGTGCATTTTCCTTTCTAAAACTTAAACATTTCAGCTTTTTAGTTTCCAGTGCATTCTTCCCTCAGACTATTTCAAAACGAATCCTCAAATTTAGAAAGATACAATACTATAAATCATATAGTATATATAATGTGCAAATGCAAAGCCAAAACAAAAACAACAAAATAAACCTTATAAACATAGTAAGGATGATCTAAGAAAGCTATCTAACCCTCCAAATGGATGAATTATAAACATTGGTTAAGAAATGGGGTAAGGCTACTTGAATATTTCTCTTTCAGCATAATTAAGTATGCTCCTGTTTCCTACCCATTAGATTTTCATGTTTCACTCACTGGCCTTTAGCTTTTGAAATTAACAACAACAACAACATTGTTTTTTGGTCTACATATTACGTATTAAAAAAAAATTACCAGTAGAACCTTGCTATTCTACCTTTGTGGACGTAGAACAGATTCTTTCAACTACAATAACTATGTTCAAGGGCAAAACTCTCTTGGAATAAAATCTGTAAATTTGCATAAATTCCTAGTATGTTCAATCTGACGTCTAGTACAATTTTAGTAGTTTTAAATTTTCCTTCAAACTCAGTATGGCCCTTGTCTAAAACAGTAAGAAATGCCTTTGCAGGTCACTTAAACTATGCCACTTTAATGCCAAACAAAAATGAAACAGAATTCTAAAATACATTCTAAATGCTGGGTATTTAAAGAAAAGATGAATAAGAAAAATGAAAATACAAATTCCTGAAATTTATTTAATTTCCCCAATTTATTTAAGTAAGACTGACCTTTAAGGAAGAACACAATAATCAGTATAAAGAAATAATCTGCTTGAATTTAAATATAATGCTGTTTTTCAAGCATGATCCTTCTCTTTTGAAAAGCTGGTCTTCAATAACTTTCATTTATATTATAAAACTATCATGATGTTTTTAATCACTTCTAGAATATCAACTATGAGAACACTAGTTAGACAAGTTTATACTTCCCTCCATTATACTGCATGTGTGTCTTTCAGTACTTTGAAATTTCTGGAAGTGACATTTTATCTCTGTACTTCCTAACAACTAAAATACTAAATCAAAATATGTAGAATAAGAATAAAGCTGCACCATGCATTGAAGGATACTGTCCTAATATTTCAACAACACATTCAAGAAGATACTGTATAAGTTAATAAAAAGGCATTTTACTTAAATCTTATTCTTTTCAGCAGAATGGAAATACTGTATTGGTTAGACAGGATAAAAGGTATATAAAGGTGGACATTGGGTATTAAAATCCTTCTTATAGATTCTCAATATCCTGTAAAACATACTTTAAATAAACGTAACCTGTAAAACATACTTTAAATAAATGTTTGGCAAACTTTCCCCCTTTAAACTGGATAAACTCAATGCTTTCCATTAGAGAAGTTCAATAATAGGAATGAGTTATAGTTCTTCAAAAGGAATTAGCACAACATATCTACTTCCATTGCAGGTCACAATCTTCCAACTAAATTACATGATCTTAAATATTTATCTTTTTTTCCTTTAAGACATTCAGAGATATTGGACCTCTTTGAGGATTTGTTGAACAAAATATTGAAAAACAGTATAAAAATCTAGCTGGTTTCTTTCATATAACAGTCAGTAATATGCTTTCACAACACAAAAGCTGTTTGTGTACTAGGATATATAATACACTCACTCTGCTAGCTTTCATAAACTGTGTAATTAAGTCAATTGCTATTTTACTATCTTTACTGATCAAACTGACCAGCATATCAGGAACAGTCTTGAAGTTTTCCAAATTATGAAGCCTTGAATAGTCTTAGTGAATTAGCTTCATCATATAAAAGTCTGAAATTAATACGGATTACCGTCTATGAAGTAATATCCTATATTAAGTGTGATAAGCCCTTAGTAAGTCAATCATGTTAGCACTTTGAATTGTAGGAACTATTCAGAATTCAATAATGTTTATTTCCTTGGACCAATAACAGGGTACAAATAAATGGTAATATTTGTTGTATACAATTTGCTTGTATAAATTTGACTGATTACTTCTGAGTTTATGTTGAGAAATTAAATTTAGGTGTGTCCGACTAACAGATAGTTGTAGGATATTTCTATGCACACATGCATGAACATAAATAATACAACGTGTCTATACAGTCTGGTTGCTTTGAGTTATTTCTGTTTCTACTATTTTCTTTTTTGCTTGTGGTACATGTAATATGCATTGCATAGAACATATTATTGGATGCTGATGTTTGCCTTTTAGACTAGATAGCCTTTTGGTCTCTTCCAACTCTATAATTTATTTATTTATTTATTTATTATTAAATTGTATGCCGCCCCTCTCCGTAGACTCAGGGCGGCTCACAGTAATGACAAAGAACAATGTAAAATAATGCCAACTATACATTAAAAACTCCTTTGTTTCTGGACAGCAGTTCTTTATTTAGAAGACTTCATCTTTGGAAGTACGGTATTTTTTGGAGTATAAGATACACACACCCTTCCAAGAAGGTGGAAATTTTGGTGTGTCTTATACACAGGATAACAGCCATTTCTGACCTCCCAAAGACCCAACCCTGGGTCCTGTTTTTGCAAAAAATGAGCCCATTTTTTGCAAATATTGGGCACACAGAGGGTTAGGGAAGCCTGTAGAGTGCTCCTGGGGCTAGGAGAAAAGCAAAAACAGGATTTATTTTTTTTTGCAAAATCAGGTGCGTTTTTGCCTTCCCCCAGCTGCCAGGAGTTGGCTTCCCAAACCCTCTGTGTGTCCCGTTTTTTTGCACAAATGGGTGACAAACGGGTCTAGTTTGGTGAAAAATGGGGTGCACAGAGGGCTTGGGATGCCTGAAAAGTGCTCTTTGGGCTGAGGGAAGGCAAAAACACCCCCTTTTTGCAAAAAAACGGGACACGCAGAAGGTTTAGCAAACTTGCAGATTGCTCTGTGAGGCTGGAGAGGACAAAAACTTTTTTTCTTACTTACCTCTTTGAAATCTTGGTGCGTCTTATACACTAGTGAGATTTATAGTCCAAAAATACATTAAATATGACATTTTTTTGGATCTTATTCAATTAATTATAGAGAGATGAAAACTATATTTTCATTTTAGCCATAGCTTCTAGTTCTATAAATACAGACTGCTTTAGAACATTCATTGTTTCTGTCTTGACAAATAAGATTGGATCAGAAGCAATTCTAAATGCTTTGTCATAAATAATTATTTTCCAATGCCTCTGTATAGACTATCTGATCCCATAATTACATTACAGTGTGCAATACAGTGGTCTTAGTGCAAACTAAAATCTTATATCCCAGGTAAAGATAATGTTTGTAGTCTTCCAAATATTAGAAATATCAACAAGTAATGCAGAAATTACAATTTACCAATCATACTGTAATTCAAGTCATCATTCTTTCTTTCTGCTCAGTCCAAGGTCCTCAATCCTTACATAGATTTTTTTTTAAAAAGAAGCCACTTTAAAGATATAAAATATATGAAGCCTAGGAAAACATAATATAGGAATCGCAAATGAATGATAAAGGTGAGTGTAAGTGCAAAGTTCAGCTCAGTTCAGTATTTCTGTTAAAGGACTCCATTGCAGGGAAATAATGAAAACATTTCTAACTTGAAACATTTTAAGAGTGCCAATTTTAAAATTCTGCAATGCAAACTACAAACTTATAAATAATAATTCTCAACAGATATTCTAAAACAAACAAGTTAAAGCAGTGTTTCCCAACCTTGGCAACTTGAAGATATTTGGACTTCAACTCCCAGAATTCCCCAGCCAGCAAATGCTGGCTGGGGAATTCTGGGAGTTGAAGTCCAGATATCTTCAAGTTACCAAGGTTAGGAAACACTGAGTTAAAGTGAATTTTGCTAAAGCAAACTGTTGGTTTGCCTTTCTGGGTTTGAAAAAAAAAGTTACTTAAATTTGGACTGTGAAGTACTGCAGACCAGTAAAAATAGTTTTGTTGTTTGCTCTAAGAAACAGCAGATTTTGGTACAAGGAAAGACTTCCATGTATTCTAAGCATTCTAGTGGACCATCACGCAAGTATGAACCAGCAATGTCTTACAGATTCCAAAAAAGCTAATGCAATCCTGGGCTGCATCAACAAGGGGATAGTATCAAGATCACACAATGTGGTTGTATTGCTCTATTTTACACTAGTAAGACCACACTTGGAATACTGAATCCAGTTTTGATCACCATGGTACCAAAAGGATTTTGAGAGACCCTAGAAAGAGTGCAGAGAAGAGCAACAAAGATGTTAAAGGGTCTGAAACTAAATCATATGATGAATGGTTGAGGGAGTTATGTATGTTTATTGAAGGGTGGACATGATAATTGTCTTCTGGAAGACAGTTATCACTTGACTGCCACAAGAGAAGAGGAATTGACATATTCTCTAAAGCATCAGAAGGCAGGACAAGAAGTAATGGATGGAAGCTTTTAAAGACAGATCCAACCTAGAAGGATAAATTTTCTGGCAGCGAGAACAATTAATTAGTGGAATATCTTTTCTCTTGGGGTTGTGGGTGCTCCATAATTAGAGATTTTAAAAAATAGATTGGATAACCATTTGACTGAGGTGATATGAGGCTACTCCCTTGAGTAGGGGTTTGGACTAGAAGACTTCTGAAGTCCCCTTCAGCCCTATGATTCTATGTTCTACACAAGATTCTGTTTGCAGTGGACTGCAGTGGGAGAAAATTTCACTGCAATTATTGAATGGCAAGGTATATTACTTCCACTCTTTGCCCTCGACCATATTAAGTAAATTCATAATTCCTATATTTTCCTCACAATCTTTATTCAGGTGATCGTGCAACAATGCACATTACATATCTAGATTCCAAATCATAGGAAATCTCCATGGTTTCTTAAGTAGGACAATTGGTAAAAATAACATTGCCGAAATAATGGTTTTTCTGTGAAAAAATTATTTACTCTGCATTTCCTTGATTACAACTTCTTTATAAATTAATATAAAATCTTTAAATAAGATAATAGGAGAATGTGAAGTTGCAGTAAAAACCTTTTAGACATACATGTTGGGAATTGGCAAATTTTTGCAGTAATCCTTGTTAAATTGTACCATTATTAATTCCTTTATTTGGATGAGAAAAATTTAGAAGGCAGAAGCAATAAAGTAGATATTCATTATTTGCCACTTACAAACTATATATGATGACATAGAATATCCAAACTTTGTAATGGAGAAACAGTTTGGAATTTTATGTTGGCTGGCGAAGGAAATTCTTCCTTAAATATATTAAAGGGTTAAATAAGGTCCAGGAGGGAAGTGTTTTTAATAGGAAAGTGAACACAAGAACAAGGGGACACAATCTGAAGTTAGTTGGGGGAAAGATCAAAAGCAACATGAGAAAATATTATTTTACTGAAAGAGTAGTAGATCCTTGGAACAAACTTCCAGCAGACGTGGTAGATATATCCACAGTAACTGAATTTAAACATGCCTGGGATAAACATATATCCATCCTAAGATAAAATACAGAAAATAGTATAAGGGCAGACTAGATGGACCATGAGGTCTTTTTCTGCCGTCAGACTTCTGTTTCTATGTTTCCTCTTTTTATTTGTCCACTTTAAAACTTTGTTTCTCTTTAAAGAATATTTCTTCAAATAAAAGAAGGGAAAAAAGAATACTCAGAGCACCACATCAAATTTTAAATTACATGCCAGGGTCAAAGATATATATTTTAGAAGGACCTTTTTCCTTAATAATTTAATATTTTAATAATTACTACCATGACTTTATATATGAGCAAAAGTAGAAAAATTGCTGTGCAAGATTGATGAAACATTTCTATTCTTTCCACTAGATTATAAAGTAATGTATGCACAAAAGCAAAGTAGTATAAAAACGAAGAACCTGATTATCTATGGCCATAATCATTTTAAAATATTTTTCTCTGAAATGTGTACTGCTTAAATAACTTAAGCCCATTATTATTTGTTACTTTTAAGATAAAACAGGAAATCAAGACTTTAAAATACTTTTGGATTTATTCCTAAAAAATAACAACTTAGGCACAAAAATCTGTCCACTTTAACTACTTCCTTCTATTCAAATTGTTGTTGCTGTCATCCTTTGATGATATTTATAATTTTGTTACAAGGGTTTGTATGTGTAAAGTTGTACAGATTATTAATGTTTCAATAAAGTTTGGGACTTCATGCATATTTCACTGCTCTATAATTACAAGGTGATCTATCCGTTACATTTTACATGATAAATGGGTCAGGAACAATGCACAAAGTGCATATATCCAACTAAAGATATTACATTAGTTTTCAAAGGCTGCATCTTCATTCTTATTTATTCACATAATAAGAGGCCTGAATGTAAGCCTTCTCTATTAAAAAGAATGCATTTCTATGGAAAAAATGTTGTAAGTGGTAATTTTAATTGACTTTAGATATTATACATGATTAAATTGAAACTATACATGAAATCCAAATTTTCCTTCTACCTGGAAACTCAAGGACATCCTGAACTACATTGGAAGGACAGTGCAGACTTCAAGGGACCACCATTGCTATTCACCAATGAACATGAAGATCAAGGACATCTATTGCAAAAAAGCTACTAAAATTTTCTTGTTTGTAATCTTCAATTAGCTGAAATGGTACATCATATTTTTAAATCAAAGTACCTTAAATGCAGGGGAGGGGGAATCAATTAAATTGCTGGAGAATGCTCCTGTGTTCACACTAGTTTTATTGGCAAATAAAACTAGTGTGAACTAGTGGCTGCTGCAGTATTGTTGTGACACTATGGACAGCCATGATCACTGCTCATGATTCCTGGTGCTCCCTGACAGCTTCCCGCAAGTAATGGGGAAGCTAACTGGAAGTTGTATCCTTTCCCACTGCTTTTCTGCCCACCCATGGTAATTCTATATACAGTAATACCTCATGATACGAACTTAATTGGTGCAACTTCGCAGCTGTCTCCTGAAGCCGAACGCTAAAGCCGAACTTCCGCGTTCGGCTTCGGGAGACAGCTGCGAAGCGGTGCGGGTGTTTTAAAAGGTCGCAGCCGGCCTGGGGGGCTTCCCAGCAACCTCCCGAACCGAACCCGGGGTTCAGCAAAATTTTGCCTCTTCTTACGAACTTTGTTCGAGTTACGAACCGGTGTTCGGGAGGCTTCTGGGAAGCCCCGCCGCCCGGCTGTCACCTTTTAAAACAGCTGCGCGGCTTCCCAGCAGTCTCCGAACGCCGGTTCGTAACTCGAAAAAAGTTCGTAAGAAGAGGCAAAATTTTTCTGAACCCCGGGTTTGTATCACGAGTTGTTCGTAAGACGAGGGGTTCGTATCTTGAGGTACCACTGTATCTCTTTATGTAAGTAGGTATGGATTAAAGAAGGCCATCTAATATAGCTAGGCTATCTAATATATTACAGAAATGTGTACCTGCAATACAATTTATACAACAGTTGAATCTACCCAAAGATTAAGAGGATGTTAAGAATAAGGATTTTGTGAGACAAAGTAAAAAAAAAAATCAGGATTCAAACTTGATGATCTACAGAATAAACTTACATATCATGAACTAAGTTTAAAAAAACACATGGTTTTAGGAGCAAAAGATTAGGAATTTCCTTTTTTCTATTTATTCAGGTAATTAAGCCAGAATGAAACCTCAAAATACTGTTATGAAAATTAAGTTGGTTATCCTTTGGTTATTGTACATATTTTAAAGGTATTTCTTTGTTAGTTTCACTTTCTTCTAGAAAATTGCCTCATGAACACACTGAAAATCTGAAAATGCAAACTCTAATGCAAAATATTTACAAATTTGGTACCATCTGGTTTGCAAGACCAATCTTTACTTATGAACTACAAGTAGCCAACAATATGCATGTAAAATATGCAAAGCACAAAGGCTGTTAAAAAATTATGCACTTAAGGCAGTAATGAGGCAATAAGACACATCAGAATTAGCTAATAACCTCTTTACAACAGTTAAATGATCAGTTGAATGATCATAATGTAAGCATGTTAAAGGAAGTGCACAGAATACTTAACCAGGCACCAGAAGCAGATAAGAAAGCATTCAACCAGAATAATGTAGAAGTCAACAGATGGCAAGGTTCAGATAATGTTTATGAGAAAACATTGCTAAAGTTGCTTGACTGAAGTTGCTAATTCAAGAACTATAAAAACAGTATATCACTGATGAAAAGGACTTTTCTTTCTCCATACCTGATCAAGTCAGTCTCTTTTAACGGATGAAATAATTAAACCAACCTAAACTTTTGCCAGTCCACATTGGAAGTTCACATTTAAATGATATATTACTTTACTGCATTTAGTATAATCAGAACTGTAAGCAATGTATGTTTCACAGTTGAATATTATGTCTTGACAATTAATTCATAGCAACATTTATATATAAAAAGAGCATTTGATCCATTGGATACTTTATCTCCATTTAATTAATTCTCAAGAATGAAACCAATCTTTCAGATTAGTCCATATAAGTATTAGTCTACAACTATCTCTACTAATGTTCCTGATTACAAACTTACTGTATATTACTTATTTGTAATTTAAATGGGAAAAAAGTAAACCATTGTTTAAAACTTCCAGTCCTTTATCACAAACAAGCAACCAAAACTAATATTTGAAAATCTGACCTGAACAATCAATGATTTTAATTACAGGCAAATATGTTCATTAAAATTTGGTTTAATTAAAATAAAATGCCTTATTTCTAATTAGAAAACTTCAGAAATTTTATGAAATCACTATAAGAGCTCAAATAAAGCCTAATTATTCAACTATATTTTTGTACTGGAAAGAATAAAAGGGAAAAATATGAAATGCCTCCAGAAAAGTTGGGTAACGATATAGATAGTATTCTATTGTCACATTTTACTGTTTCACAAACAATCCGCTAAAATACTGTATTTCACTAGTAAGAAAACTAATGATCTGAAAGTAAGATAATTAATAATGCAACTTTGATGTGCTTGAAACCATGGTATAACAATTGATGGAGAGCTCTGTTAATATCTGATTATTTTTACAGATAATATAACTGTCTTTTAGCTAGTGTGGTCCAGGTTTGTAAATCCTAAAACAGCAAATCCTGAAATGGAATGGCAATGAATCTAGGATATCCATGAATGAATCCATTTTCTTTTGAATCCCTCCTTTCTTTATTCTTCACCATAGTGTCTTTAATTATGTATATGTAAACAAGTTTGAAGTTGCCATCCTTAATATAGTAATGACTAAACACCACAACATTCAATTGGATATAGTTTTGACAACATGTATAGGGCTGTTTTCCCAATCATTCTGAAGTTGGACTTCTTTTTTCTTTCTACTCTATTCCAACTCTTTACAGAACACATTTGGTGGAGTAAGAATCGTTTCATTGGCAGATGTCATTTTAAAAGCAAAATGACAATAAGGATGTACTTTAACTCATTTTTCATTTTATTTTCATGTCCTTATGATTCCCTAAAAAGGTAGTATTTGTCTTTAAACAAGCATACTAGATTTATTTTATTTATAAAACTTTCATGTTGGAGAGTTTTCTTTTCATTAATCAGTTTCTCCTATATTAATTTTTAAAAATGGGAAGTCTATAATATTAATATCTACATTCCTAATATAAATGCATTTTAATGTTAATTCTTAAATTATTCTGATTAACTTCTGCAGATGAAAGGAGAATAATAAATGCAAACATCTTTGTTATTCTATCATCACAAACAGATTGAAAAGCACAAATATACTGTAATATAGTGTGTATGTATAATATGTAAATATATATGGATAGTAGTGTACAAACTGTGTTTTTATGCTCTGAAAATATACTGTCCTACACTGCATGTGCTTAGCTAAGCAGAGCTAAAGAGCAACTTGTCCTTTTCCACTAAATTATTAGTACTTTAAAAAAAAATCCAGAAAAAACCCATTTAGATTACCAATATTTTAACTATGGAAAGGGTAAATGTATAACTAACAAAAATGCGCTTACCTAATGAAAAAAAGAGAGAGAGAAGAATCATTTTGTATTAAAGAGGAAGGGAAAATGCCACAAACACCAGAAAATGAACTCAGTTTTCTGGAAAAAACACTGATGTCTAAAAATGGTAAATAATAAACTAATTTTTTGATAGGTAAAAGTTTGAGGAGCATAATTTATGGGGAATATATACTGACATTATTATTTTGGTTCTTCCTTCATGTAATAAAAGTTATGACTGAGAGATTAAATAACCATCTGTTCATTTTAAGTGAAGTTTTAGCATTACTGAAAAAGAAAAAAATAAGTGATATTATTGTAATGTTGCATGTATAAATTTAACAGGATATAAATGTTTGGGAAATACATTGTATCTACATCTACACTGATTATCTTAGCTAATTCTTACAATTTATTTAAACTTATGAACTAATGCCTATTTGTTCCCAATACAGAATGGGACATTGAACACCTGTAGATCACTGAAGAGTTATTCTGCTGGTAATTAAAAAAAGACACAACAATCTGTGAAACCCACAGTCCTTTACCAATACTTCACCTTTTCTTTCCATTCTACAAACTTTGCTACCTATGTTGAAGAACCATGCACTTGTACTAAAATATAATATTTTATTAAGGTAAGCCTGCCTCAATACCAGGGAAGATTTTGGAAAAGATAATCAAGTAATGAATCAACGAACACCTAGAAGCAAACAAAGTAATAACCAAAAGCCAATATGGGTTTGTCAAAAGCAGATCATGCCAGAATAATCTTATTGTATCCTTTGACAAAGTGACAAAATTAGTGGACCAGAGCAATGCATGTTGATGTGGTTCACTTGGACTCCAGTAAGGCTTTGACAAAGTAGACCATTACCTACTACTAGATAAAGTAAAAAAATGTGGGATGGACAGCAATACCACCAGATGGATTCAAAACTGGCTAACCGACCACATTCAATGTGTGGTGCTCAATGGAACTGCACCTACATGGAGGAATATATGCACTGGTATACCCCTAGGCTCTGTTTTAGGCCCAGTACTCTTCTGCATCTTCATCAATGACTTGGACCAGGTGATAGATGGGGAACTCATCAAATTTGCAGATGACACCAGTTATAAGCTGCATAAGCAGAGGGATAGAATCAAGGGATAGAATCAAAGAAGAGGGAGTCAAACTATTCTCCAAAGCACCTGAGGGTAGAACAAGAAGCAATGAATGGAAACTAAACAAGGAGAGAAGTAATTTAGAACTAAGGAGAAATTTCCTGACAGTTAGAACAATTAATCGGTGGAGCAGCTTGCCCCCAGAAGTTGTGAATGCTCCAACACTGGAAGTTTTAAAAAAGATGTTGGATAACCATTTGTCTGAAGTAATACAGGGTTTTCTGCCTAAGTAGGGTGTAGGACTAGAAGACTTCCAAGGTCCCTTGCAACTCTGTTGTTATTATTATTATAAAAATTATCCATTGCTACGCTGAGTATTAGAACAAACAGCAGCATAAGCTCATATACGCTAGGTAGCTTTGGAAGCTCAATAATGCTTGTTTTATAGGGTTGCCGCAAAATTATAAAGAATCCATTTGAATAAATTCCTCTGACTAGTATTACATTTCATACATATTCAAATTGAGATTGGAAGGAGATTATTATGGGAAGAAAATCTGTTTGCTTTTCTAGGTAAAAGAGGAAAATAATACTTCAACGCTACTCCATTAACAGCTACACCATTATACGAAAGGCAGAAGTTCAGGGCAGCCAGTCAGTTGCCTGTGGGGGTCACAAGTAAAAACTGCTTCAGTCTATAGCTTATTTCGGATTTAATTGTGCAATGACAATATACTTTCTTCCTGTTTTTCTTTGTTTAATAGAAGGCAGATGAAAAGAGAGCTCCACAAACACCGCTCTTTTCTCATCTTTTACATATTACAAAAGGGCTAAAGGGAGAGAGAAGCAATTACCTTTTCTCTTCCTGGAGTCCAGGAAAAAAAAAGAGAGAAGGATCATTATCTTCTCCATTTTCCAATCTGGTGCAAGAGAAAGGAATGCAGTGATCCTTATCCTGCCATTTTAATAGAGCAAGCCTTGAAAGGTGTGTTGTGCACAGAGAAAGGATCACTTGTTCTTCAGAACTTTTAATTCAGTAATGCAGCACCTGGATCTGTCTGCGCTGTTTCAGGTGAATTTTATAGTGACAAATGATTTACAGTAAAATATATTTCCATATATATAGCTGTGACAACAGCTTCTCTTTGAATATGAAAGCTTCTACTTACTCATCACTTTCATAAAAAGTCACTAACAGGTAATGTATAGAACTGGTATCTGCATCTGTTACAATTCATCACTTTTAAATATTACATTCTTTCAGTGTTCTTGGAAGTAAGTCAGTATCAGAAAATCCTTAAATGATACAAGTGGCACATATTAGCTACACAGAGCAAACTTACAAGAACAGATCTTCCAAGTTCTAAGTAGTAGTGTGGAATAGGCTTGGCAATTACTAAAGATTAGGGAGTTATATAATTGTACAACTTTCAAAGTGCTATATATGTTTTGTAAATATGTCAGTTATGACTGGTCAGTGAAAGTATTTTTGCGACTTGACTCAATTCATTATACTCTTAAATGTCTGATTATTATTCCTGTTTTGCTGGTCTAGCATTGTTTTTTGGCTTGTAGTTTATCTTTACCATGGCAATAATAAGATCTTAAGTTTATTTATTTCTGTCACTGGTATCATCTTTTGGCTCTAATGTATAATTCAAATGTGAACTAAAACAAGTTTTGGCCCTTAAAATATTCTCTTAAAAGAATAATGCAACTGCTTTTAACTTGGCTATAAGATTTAAATTTTAAAATGAAAGTAAAAGGGAGAAAAGCCCCAATAATATTGATTTAATTTCAAAAGAAATGAGCAAACAGACAGTAATTGATTTTCTCTTATGTTCTGATATACAGTATTGCAACTGACAAGACCAAACAAACTGTGAGGGTAGATAGATTTGTACTGAATGGGGACTGTGAACAGATAACTGGCAAGTGAGAGCCATACCACCCTGAAACATTGCCTCTTTAGATCCCAGTTGTGAATGTCCTGTTACTGGAACAGAATAATGATGACAATAATGCCATCTGTCACAAAGATGCTTTTTCCAAAAGGCAACTGGACTTTCTTTGATTTTCCTTGCAGAGGTTTCACTTCTCATCCATGCAACTTTTTTAGATTAGATTAGATTTATTGGATTTATATGCCGCCCCTCTCCGTAGACTCGGGGCGGCTCACAACAATGACAAAAACAATACATAATGACAAATCTAAGATTTACCAATCTAATTACAGTTTTAAGTTAAAAAGTTCATAAAAGCAACCCCAATATATATAAAAAATAAGCACACAATCAATCAAACACCCAAACAACATGGGCAAGGGGGAGATGTTTCAATTCCCCCATGCCTGATGGCAGAGGTGGGTTTTAAGGAGTTTACGAAAGGCAAGGAGGGTGGGGACAATCCTAATCTCAGGGGGGAGCTGGTTCCAGAGGGTCGGAGACACCACAGAGAAGGCTCTTCCCCTGGGTCTCGCCAGACGACATTGTTTAGTCGATGGGACCCGAAGAAGGCCAACTCTGTGGGACCTAACCGGTCGCTGGGATTCTTGCGGCAGAAGGCGGTCCCAAAGATATTTTAGTTCTGACTGAATGGTGAAAAATGAAAAGACTTATATTCATTGCAGTCATCTGGTCATTCTTGAGGTCCCTTGGAGATTTACCTTTGTTCTCAGGGTCACCTGAATGGTACACTATTCACAGA